>NC_053434.1:37134744-37257627 GCF_007990345.1 Gossypium hirsutum | reverse complement strand
CCATTCTTATCGAGTCGCCAAGTAGCTCGAGGATCATTGCCTACGTTGGAGAAGCCAGTCACACTATCACTTGAAGCACTTGTATAGTTAGTTCTTTTATTTGATTATGGAATGTATAGGATCTTTTCATTTTGTTTTAGTGTCACATTGTTTGAGGGACAAATGTGTTGGCTTACTTTAGTATTTGTCTCATTTTGTATAAGGCTATGAAAATGGCCAATATTGAAGTTATTTTATGAATATAAGAAGGTCTTTCATGAATGAGAAATTATTGGTATGGTGGACCATGTGAAATTCAATGTTTGGATAGCAAAATGCATGAATTGGTTGCTTAAACATATGTGAAATGTGCAGAGATCTTAATTATGGTTGCTCGATCAAGAAATTATGTCATGCTAGACTTTGGTATAATGGAGGGTGTTATATTGCGTTTCAGGATGGCAAAAAGGCTTGGTAGATAGCCTTATATCGTCCACTCAAGTAAATACACGGAATGTGTTTAGGCGTGTGTGACACACGGTCAGTCCCATAGGCGTGTGGTCGACCGTGTGTCCCTACACTTCGAATTTGCAAGTCAGTATGCATGGTAGTGAACACATGGGTAGAGACACGGCCGTGTGTCTAAGCCGTGTGGAGGACACGGTTTCTAGCCACGGGTATGTGCCTGGCCGTGTGCCCCTAAATTGTTGCTGACGTTAGAAATAGAATGTCAAGGTTTTTAGGCACGGGCGTGTCATGGCCGTGTGAGGGACACGGGATATAGACACAGGCGTGTGTCAAGCAGTGTAAAACCCTTGTAGGTTCAAAGTTGGAATTTAATCCACAGGGGCCTTCGGCATGGCCAGGTCAACAGGCACATACATAGGGTCCATATACATGTTTATTTTTAAACACCACCCTTTAAACCCTCTAGCTCTACTTACAAAAGACTCTCATAACTAAATCCATAAGTCATCCAATTCCACCATTTCAATAAGTATTTTATACCAAATCTAATAACTAAATGTTATTAATGAGATTCATACCAAGACCGAGTATTCATTAACAACCAAAGCATATATTCAACAATTTAACAATGTGTTTAACCTCCACGGCCGAATAGATCCTTTCTATTCCATTTAACTACCATAAATTTAAAGTATTTAAATCAAGTTCATGAGTTTCTAATTTCGTTACTTCAACCATTCAAAGCCTATCTAATTTCTCAAATAGATTTCTAATACAAGAATTAAGCCAACCTACTAACCTTAACACCCACATTTGGCAAGTGACCACACACACACTCTCATAACCGAATTTCCATATTACTAAAATCCTCAATACACATATTCCCCTTATTCAACTTCAATTTAAGCTCCCAACTCATAAAACATAAGGAATAGAAATCATCTTCTAAGTTTCCTACCTTAACCGAATGCCCAAATCACCACAAGGATCAAAATTCACACATGGGCTCAATCAAAGACCTATCCATCAACTAAAATTTCATAAAATCTCAAAGAATTTACCTAAAACTTACCTTAATTAAGCAAGTAGAAGACCAAATGCCTACTTCTTTTCCCCCCTTTTTTCTTCCTTTAGTTCACGGCAAGAAGAACAAAAACATAACCAAAATTTTTTCTTTCTTTTATATAAAGTAATAACCACTTAACTAAAATTAATACATATTTTAATATATGCCATCATCATGGCCGGCCACTATTAACAAAAAGGGGTATTTGACATGCAAAACCATTATTTTAAATACATGCTTTAATAGACCCTTATAGATTAACCTATCACATTTCAAAAATGTCACACATAAGTCCTATTAACTAAATTCACATGCAATTTACTAAATCGAAGCTTAAAACTTTCACACATTCATATTCACATATAATAAACATAAAATATGACGGCTAATTATTTTTATGACTCGATTTTGTGGTCCCGAAACCACTTTTCGACTAGGGTCAAATTAGGGGTGTCACAACTCTTTCCCCCTTTAGGGATTTTTGTCCTCAAAAATTTCTACCGATGCATAGTTTAGGATAACGTCCTCTTATTGAATTATATCCATATAAACATTAGCTCATCGATAGCAATTGTAATTCATTACTGATTTCGCATCGATCTATAAAATCATTTTCTTATCTTAAAACAAATACATAAACATTTCTACAAGTATGCACATATATCTCATTTTCTTGATTTCATAAGCAATAATCACTTAATTTAATTCACAAATGCATTTCAAACACATATTAAGCACATATTAACATGTATAATTCACATCATCAACCCACATATTTCTAACCCACATTTTCATTCATGTATAAGCTGTAACCTGACCGAAACATATACTCAAACATCCCAATAAATATCCTTTATAACTCCATCATATCTCACTATTCAACTTAACCTATTTCCAATAGAAAATCAACTTCCACCTACCTGAACATTGAATTCATTTAGCACATTCAATCACCGTTAACGATACCCGTATACAATCGATTTGGCATAAAGCCTCATATAGTATACCGGCATGAGATTTATTTTAGCACATAACCCATATATCCAAAATTATCAGCATTCATCAAAAAATTTTACAGACTTTCAAATGTCGAACTTAATCGAAATAATTTCTTGAACATGATTAACAAAAATAGGGGTCATTTAGCAATAGCACATATGGCTTCATATACCAAGCATCCCATAAACTAAATCTGTAACACATTTATAACATGAATTCATTTCTTAACAACATATCCACCATCTTAAATCAATGCCTTCGTTCCATACGAGGTCTTACATGAATCTTGTTTTACTCACTTAATGTCTACTGACCGATCTCGCACACATAGTGCTCGGTTGAAGAACTCGCACTCTTAGTGCCTCTAATCATTTGCACACATAGTGCCCCTATTCATTTGTTGTTACACATTGAAAGGACTTAACCAAGTCTATAAACATCATGTATGTACACTTTTAAACATATCCTTTCATTTAAATTTGAATTCGTATAGTAATGAACACTTAAACTTTGCTCAAATTACCGGCACGAAGCCTACTAGGCACGAAGGCCCGAATACACATCACCAGCATGATTGCTCTTCGGGACCTAGCTTGGATATAACACCAGAACGAATGCTCTTCGGGACTTAACCCTGATATAACTCTAGCACGAATGCTCTTTGAGACTTAGCCCGGATATAACTCTAGCACGAATGCTCTTCGAGAATTAGCACGGATATAACACCAGCACGAATGCTCTTCGGAACTTAGCCCGGATATATCACTAGCACGAATGCTCTTCGAGACTTAGCCCGGATATAACACCAGCACGAATGCTCTTCGGGACTTAGCCCGGATATATAACTCTCAATTCTCATGTACATATACATATATAACAATACACATTAGTATATCATTTACATTACTTGAATAGAAACACAACATGCTTATCGACCATTCAACTTTTAGTTCCATAGCCACATACAAAGATCACATTTATAGTCGTAACACTATTTCAAAATTGCATCACTTATACCCTTATAATTCAATCCAAATCAAAATTCAAATACGAGTACATGATACGTACCTGATCAACTTAATAATTTAAGCATATCCAAGTGAAGTTATATCGCAAATTCTCATAGTCAGAAGCTTGCTAAAGCTCGATCGGGATCAAAATTCATTACAATACAACAAACACATTTTAATAGAAAAAATCATCACACTATCATTTTATCACTTTATGGCATGTATAAATAGACTCACGCGTGCTACGTTAGTCCTAGAATCGACTAAACCGTAGCTCTGATACCAATAAAGTGTAACACCCCTATCCCGTATCCGTCGCCGGAATAGGTAAAGGGGCATTACCGGACTTGAAACTCATATTAGAACAGTAAAAATTTTGATTATTATTTTTTTTTTCAAATAAAGAACATTCCTTTAGATAGATACTAAAGACAGCCAGAGATACAATTTAAACTTCTATAAGTACACATTTAAAAGATGCCATTTTCGCATGGCTTATATACATTAACCAAAATATTCTTCTGCCACTGGTCTATTCTACACATGCCATAAAATAACCCAAAACATAACAGTACCAAGCAGTGGATAGTGATAGTGTAACAAGTTGCTGACGATCCCCGAGTCTGTAGCTTCCAAATGAGATCTATAAAACAGAAGAAACAAGGTAAACGGAGTAAGCATTACAATACTTAGTAAGTTTTAAGCAGTGTCAACAGATAATAATCAAATTATAACACGGTTGTTCGTATTTTTATTTCACTCTTCCTTTGGGTATATCATCCCTTTACCGAATATGCACATCTCATCATATACAATAGGCAGATAAACTTTCACATAAAAGTGAGCCCATGTAACATAGATATATTGTATAATTTCACATAACCTTTCACACTAATCCGATGCCACATAATCATAGGAATAGTCTCATAGATTGCTCACGTATGCATCACATAACTACCTTATGATTTAGTTCAAATCAAGCTCACATATAAACTCGGAGCACATACCTGTTTAACCTTTCGCATTGAATATATTTATAAGGAATTCTTATTGCGAAGTCTTATAGCTTTAAACTCTACTCGAATTATCGGCGAGACCTTTAGCTCAGATGAAATCTCCAGACGAAGTCAGCGGGTCTTAAATCCCGGATTTACATCACAAAGTTTCATGCATATTTATTCACATGTTACAGCATTCACATCGACTATCATATTTGTAATTCATTTGCCTCATCAAATATCTAATAAAACACACCTTCCACAGTTTGTCATTTGGCCACAATATATATATACACTTTCACGTTCATCACATTGGCCATTCGGCCTTATCTCATATATACACATTCATCACATAAAATTCTGAATCAAAATATAAATTTCATATATTCACATCACAATTATCCAAATATACTTCATATACCACATAAACTTTCATGTATACACTTTACCTTGGCTGAATCTACATCTATCATTTTCCAATGAATAATTCAATTTCAAGCCATACTATCATTTCATATTCAAATACTTATGAACTTACAATTTCACAATTTTAATATCAAAGATCCATCTAACACTCATATATCATTTTATAATGTCACAAATTAGAATTCACGTATGGGTTCAATCAATAGCTTATGAGCAACTAAAACAAGTTTTATCAATGTTTACAACATAATCACATATTCTCTACAAGCTGTTTTCCTGAGCAACAGTCGTTAAACTATTTGTAGCTGGAGCTACAAAACTCCAAATGATGTGCCGTTAACTTTCCATGAAAATAGACTCGTATATCTTCTATCCAAAAAATTTTCAGAATTTTTGGTTTGGCTAATCAATACCAGATTTTTCTTAAAGTTTCCCCTATTTTACTGCTTGACTATTCTGACTACTCTTCACTAAGAATTGAATTTCTCATTGTACAGAATTCAAAATATGTTTCGTTTATTTTGTTTGAAACTAGACTCATTAAGGAGTCTAAGAATATAAATCTTATCTTATAATCATTTTTTTACGATTTATAATGATTTTCCAAATACTGCACAGGGGATTTCGGAGCCATTCTGACTCTGTCTCACACAACTTTAAAAAATCTCATTATCGGCAACCCCTTTACTTACTCGATTTCTCTTATACGAAACTAGACGCATCAAGCTTTAATTACATAATCTATTCAGCCTTTAACTCAATTCCCACAATTTATGGTAATTTTTCCAAAACACACTACTGCTGCTGTCCCAAGCAGATTTATACAAATTTACTCTGTAAAGTTCTCATTCACATATTTAAAACATAATATCATATATGCCATCATTTAGAAAAGTCATTGACCTTAACGTATATACTTAATTCATATTCATCCCATTTAAAAACTTAAAACTTACAAAGAAATCAAACTCAAATACTTAAGAACTTACCTCGGAATTTGTCGAACGATTTCAGTTAGGTAGCTTTTTCTCTTATCCGAAATTGTCCCTATGTGCTCTTAAGCTTAATTGAGTAAATTAAGTATATCAACTTCATATACCTCACTTAATCAAAGCAAGAAATACAATTATCCTCACTATCTCACACATATACGTTCAGGCAATCATTACTATGTTACAAGTCAAGCCTAGCTTAGGCTAGATCGAACATATATAATCTTTTAACTCAATTTACGAATCAAGACATATTAGTTATCAAAGGTTGACCATGATACACATAGTGAGCTCCATTTTCTTTAACTCACATTTGGCACATAAAAGCATACACAAAATTTTCCACACAAGCTAGTATTTTAGCAATTAATATGATACGAGTTAAACCAAAAGTTTACAATAAAATTATAAGGTACATACATAGGGTCCATATACATGTTTATTTTTAAACACCACCCTTTAAACCCTCTAGCTCTACTTACAAAAGACTCTCATAACTAAAATCCATAAGTCATCCAATTCCACCATTTCAATAAGTATTTTATACCAAATCTAATAACTAAATGTTATTAATGAGATTCATACCAAGACCGAGTATTCATTAACAACCAAAGCATATATTCAACAATTTAACAATGTGTTTAACCTCCACGGCCGAATAGATCCTTTCTATTCCATTTAACTACCATAAATTTAAAGTATTTAAATCAAGTTCATGAGTTTCTAATTTCGTTACTTCAACCATTCAAAGCCTATCTAATTTCTCAAATAGATTTCTAATACAAGAATTAAGCCAACCTACTAACCTTAACACCCACATTTGGCAAGTGACCACACACACACTCTCATAACCGAATTTCCATATTACTAAAATCCTCAATACACATATTCCCCTTATTCAACTTCAATTTAAGCTCCCAACTCATAAAACATAAGGAATAGAAATCATCTTCTAAGTTTCCTACCTTAACCGAATGCCCAAATCACCACAAGGATCAAAATTCACACATGGGCTCAATCAAAGACCTATCCATCAACTAAAATTTCATAAAATCTCAAAGAATTTACCTAAAACTTACCTTAATTAAGCAAGTAGAAGACCAAATGCCTACTTCTTTTCCCCCCTTTTTTCTTCCTTTAGTTCACGGCAAGAAGAACAGAAACATAACCAAAATTTTTTTTCTTTCTTTTATATAAAGTAATAACCATTTAACTAAAATTTAAGACATATTTTAATATATGCCATCATCATGGCCAGCCACTATTAACAAAAAGAGGTATTTGACATGCAAAACCATTATTTTCAATACATGCTTTAATAGACCCTTATAGATTAACCTATCACATTTCAAAAATGTCACACATAAGTCCTATTAAATAAATTCACATGCAATTTACTAAATCGAAGCTTAAAACTTTCACACATTCATATTCACATATAATAAACATAAAATATGACGGCTAATTATTTTTATGACTCGATTTTGTGGTCCCGAAACCACTTTTCGACTAGGGTTAAATTAGGGGTGTCACAATGCCATTGATGAGAGCTTGTGATTTTATTTGTTTGATGATGAAATAGTAAAGGTAGGTGTTGGGTTAACATATTTTGTATTGGAATTTTTGACGATTTTGAGCAATTAGGACTTAATTGCAAAAATAAAAAGTTGAGGGACTAAATTATGAAATTGATGGAAAATTTGGACTTGTATGTATATAAGGAGCATTTGGCCTAATTAGAATGTAGCCAAAATTTGTGTATTTTGTGTTTTGTGCAATAGGGACTAAATTGTAAAAATTGTAAATGTTAGGGGTAAAATGGTAATTTACCTATTTATGTGTTTTTAGACTAAATTGAATGAAAATATGTTGAATGAGCTTAATTTGAATATTTTGAGCTCAAGAACAAAAGAAATCGGATTTGGAACGGGGAAAAACGAAAGTTGTCGACTAGCTGTCTGATTCTATTTTGTACCGTCCGAGGTAAGTTTATAAGCAAATAGACGTACTTAGTTTTAATTAAATGCTAAATATATATGCTGAAATTAAATATGTTAATTTATATATGCTATAGCCGAATGTGAATAAGTTTGGCTACTATATTTCTGAATTTGTTTCGACGGAGTTACGACGTCAGAAAGCCCCGTATGAATTAGGAATAGTTAGGATACATATGTCACGACATAGGATTCCGATATATGTGTGCGAGTAAGACCATTGCATCGATATGTGGTTTCAATATGTGTTTACGAGTAAGACCCTGTCTGGGACAGTGGCATCGGTATATGACTACATGTAAGACCACGTCTGAGACGTTGGCAGTGTACGACTTGTGTGATTATCCAAGTGTCCTATCCAATTCTGAATGGTTCATCGGGCAAAGGTATACTGAGAACAAATGTGTAAAACAAACTATAGATCAGGTAAGAATTTATTTGTTATTTATTTGAACAATGGTAAGTAAACACCTTGGTTATTTGTTACAAATCTTGTAAGTAAAAACAAATTTAGAAAAAAAATATGTATTTGATATGTGTATTTATTTGTGATTGAATAGTAAGCATGTTATAATAGTTCTTACGTGTATGTGATTAAGTGATGAGGTACATATTCAGTTATATGGTTAATATATGCAAGTGGAAGTATAATAAATCACATGAGTTCTGTGTTTGTGCATGTGAACTAAATATGTATTATATATTCGGATATGAAGATTAAAAGTCAATTTATATGAATTTTGGTGATATAAATATTCTATCAAGGTGATAACATATATATATATAAGAGAAATATTTACTATATGTTTAAATACATACTTAGTATGAATATATGTATTTATAAACGATTGAATATTTTGGGAAATGTTGTAAATTAGTCATGCGAAAATAGCTTAATTATCTTGCTTGACTTGTTTTTAGTTTAGTTATAGTTGAAGTTTATTTTGATTGAGATGCGATATGCCATGAATATATATATATGTGTGTGTAAACTGTGCTTAGTGATCATATGTCAAAGCTTAGTCCTTGATCTTGAATGCGATAGGATAAAATCGGCTATAAGCTTGCTAAAATGTTATGTATGTGTTTTATAATATTATACGACATGTATGTGAATTCGTTTGCTATGTTTAGTCACAATCTACATGTTTTTTTTTTCATTAGACTGTACTAAAAAATTCGAATGTTGGTAAGGTACTAATGAAAGCTAGCAAACGTATAAGACTCCCAATATAAGGATTCGGCCATAAAATAGTTTGGGTACGGTGTGTATGTTTTAATATGTTAAGATTGTTTAATAATGTGTATATTAAGTGTAGCATTATTTTATTGATGGGTAGTAGTGATCTAGTTTATTTAATACGATTATTAAGTGGCAGGTAATGTATGTGGTTCACGTTTAGCCTAGTGTATTAATTGTTGTATACATATATATATTCGGCTGGTAGAATAACATGAATAATCGATCATGTAATACATTGTTAAGTTATGAAATTATTATTATAAATCGTGAAGCCAGGTTGTAAAGAGGATAGAAAATATACGATATTAACCTTGTAGCACAATTATGCATTAAACTATGTCATGCGCATATAACACTTTGACTTGTTATTTATTTTATTTTATTTTTTAATGCTTTGAATACTATCAAGTGTTTATGAATATAGAAGCATATTACATTTTTCATATGATTACAGAAATTGATAAATAAATGTTAAAAGTGAATGCATATTGTGATATATCTATACATACATATATGTGTAAATATTTATTTTATTACATTAGAATGAGGTATTTATTATGTAAACCTATGAAATGAAATGTTCTCTTTAAGAAATGTGTTATTTTAGTATTTAAATTTTAAATGCTCTCAAGACCTGTGTTTTCGATTAATTATATAATTCATATGTAATTGTTTAAGAATGTACTTTAGTTTTTAATAATTTTAATTAACTTTTGAGGCTTACATTTGTGAATAATTATACATATATATGCATGTGTTCGTTTGAGATTGTGTTTTAACTCAGTAATGCCTTACGACCCTGTCCAGCGACGAATGCGGGTTAGGGGTGTTACACACACGCCCGTGTGTGAGACCGTGTGGAGCATACTAACTTTATTTTAATAACATTACCAGGGGAAACACGACCATGTAACATGACCGTGTGTCATACACGGCTGAGACACATGCCCGTGTCTCTGCCTGTATGGACAAAAATAGGCTACGTGCAAGGCCAAATTGCCACCCCAACTCATGCTCACCTAAACAATCAAAATGGTACCATTTCATCATACAATTAGGTAGACAAAATCATCAACCAAATGCACAATTCATAGAATATCCATTTCAACCAATTTCAATACTCAATTCAATGCCATTTACCTAAACAAATACTTATCAAATCAACTTCTAAAATCGTACTTCATCAAAACATTTCTCGAACATTTAAACTCCACAATTCAATTAACCATGCTCATACCACACATGTCAAAATAAACCATTTCTATTAGCCAAACACACATCAACATTAACATCATTTACAAGCCAACTCTCATGTCTATAATCACAACCAAAAAAACCACGTCTATCCTATACATGCCATATACCATAAATACACAACTCAAAGGTACCATATAGATGTCTGATAGTGCGATGATGTTCCCAACGACTTCCAGATCCGGGCTAGCCTTGATTCACTATAAAACATAGAAAAATAACATGAAGTAAGTTTCATAGCTTAGTAAGCTCGTATGTAAATAACTTAATTTATCGAATAAGTGTAAATCAACCAATTTCACATTAACTACAAACCTTTCTCATGTCTTAAAACATGATTAAATATCATCTCATTGATCTTTCTCTATTTAATACTCAAATAGGTTCTGTCCATGACTGTATTGCCTTGTACTAACCTGTTTCTTAACCACATTATTCGTTTACCCGTTGAACCATTTAGAATAGAAATTGGATACTCAATATTCTCATACGATAAGTACCTATACAATGGCTCATAGCCAAATCAAGATAACTTATCCGAAAAATAATTATCATGACTTGAAGCCAAATCATCCGATCTGCATGGCCCGAAGCCAACTCAACTTATCATCTAATAACAAGACACTAGTATCCAAATCTATTCCTAAAGTTCAACAAGGATTTCACACTTTCCGTTTCTATCATCGAATGTTTTTGTAGAGTCATTTTCACAATTTGAACATAATCCATAATCTCATAATCACAATTTATGCAATATAAAAGCTTTTAACATACTTTTATAATAAATTATCAAATACGAACTTACCTCGAGTATGAAAACAGTGAAATGAGTCAATTACTCGATAATTTTGCCTTTCCCCCGATCTAATTCCGGATTCCTCCTTTCTTGATCTAAATATATTCAAAATTAGCTTCTTTAATCAACCACTCGTTCAATTTAGTCCAAAACATACATTTAGGCCTATTTGCACTTTAGCCCCTAAACTTTTACACTTTAACAATTTAGTCCCTATTTCACAGATACACAAAATTCACATATTTTCGTGAAACCCAAGCTTAGATGAATTACCATAGCGCCGCTAGTAGCCCAATTTATTTCATATTTTAACCACTTAATTTGCACATTTCACAATTTAATCCCTATTATGCATTTTCATCAAAAATCACTTTATAAAACATGAAAATCTATCATCAAAAATTCATGTTTCATCTTCAAACATCAAAGAACACATAAACTCATCAATGGAAACTTTAAAAATCTTTAACAGTTTCAAAATTAAAGGTACGGGCTAGCTAGATTGAGCTACAACGATTACAAAAACATAGAAATCATTAAAAACTGAGAAAAATCGTACCTTAATCAAGCTAGGGATTGGCCGAACCCTAGAAAGCTTCAAACCATTTCTTTGTTTTCTAATTTTTGGTTCTAAGTGAGAAAGATGAGCAAAAATTTCATTTTTTATTTATTTTAACTTAATAAACTAAATTACCTTTTTAACCTTTGTTATAAACATATAAAAACATATAATGGATGGCCATAATTGTCCACTTACACTAAATATGGTCTAATTACAACATAAAGACCTCAACTTTAAGGTTCTATAGCTATTTAATACTCTTAGCTATTAGAACAACACTTTTGCACTTTATGCGATTTAGTCCTTTTTTTTTCAAATTGAGCAATTAAACGATAAAATTAGCTCATGAAATTTTCACACATACATTAACAAATTTTTTGGAATCAAATTTTTTGGTTCCAAAACAACTATTCTGATTTAACAAAAATCGAGCTGTTACAAGAGAGGTCAAAATGAAACTTCGACGTTGTAACAACCCGTTTTCAGCGATGTCAAAAAAACTTATTTTAGGACCACAAATTTGACTAGTAAATTATTATTTTATTATTTATTTAATGTTTATGGGATTATATTAAGGTAGTATAAAAGTTTCGTTAAGAAATTTTGAGGTTTACATGGTTAAATAAGTAAAAAGGACTAAATCATAAAAGGTGAAAAAGTTGAGTTCTATTAGTTAAAAGGGTCAAGTGACTATGGAAAGGAAAGTTTATGGTAACTATACCATAAGGAATGCTAGTGGATGTGCATGGGTAAGATGTTATGACAATTTTTAATAAGTAATAAGGTTAATATGGTAAATTAGTAAATAAGCTTAAAACAAAAGGTATTAAAACAATTATCATCTTTCATTCCTCTTCAATAACTAATTTTAAGAGAGGAGGAACTCCATTTTTGGTAGCTTGGTTCGGCTAGGCTTATATTGGTGCATGGTATGTATTTTTCAACCCATTTTTAATGTTTTTTTATGTTTTTGAATCCATTTTAGCTTAATCTAGCTAGCCCGAGGGTTAATTTGCGAAACTATTAAAGGTTGGGGACTTAGCATGAATTCTTTTGAATGATTTTTTTATGTTAATTGATAGATTATGAATCTTTTTTGAAAAATAAACAAGTTTTGTTAAGTTATTTTTGATAAATTTTGGAATTAAGGATTAAATTGTTAAAGGCGTAAATTTATAGGGTTTATTGTGAAATGATGGTAAATATGAGTTGTTTCAAGGTCCCTTGCATCTATGGTTAACATGGATTTAGGTTAGAATGGTTAGATTTTAAGTTATAAGCTTAAGAACTAAATTGTGAAAAGTTAAAATGTTAGGGGCAAATTGGTAATTTTGTAGAAATATGAACTATGGATGTGACAGCCCTATAGTGACCCTAGTCGGAAAGCGGTTTCGGGACCGCTAAACCGAGTCACCAAATTATTTGAATGTGATATTTATGGTCTAAAATATGTGAATATGAATGTGCGAAAATTTTAAGCTTCGATTTAGTTAATTGCATGTGAATGTAGTACATAGGACTTGTGTGACACTTTTGAAATGTGATAGGCTAATCTATAAGGATCTAATAGTGCATGTAATCAAAAGGGAGGACTTGCATGTCAATTTTCCCCCCCTAATTAGTAGTGGCCGGCCATGAGCATGAGGTGGACAAAATGTTATGGCTAAAACATGTCATAAAAATGTTGGGTTGATGCTTTATGTTAGGAATAATAAAATAAAGAGCATGGGCAATAAAATATTAGTGTTAGTAGGAGGAGAAACAAAAAAAAAATGTGTGCGGTTGTTTCCCCCCCATTGCCGTGAGTTGAAGAAAAGAAAACAAAGAAAAAAAAAGTGGCCATCCTTTTTCATTTCTTTTGGCCGAAAGTTCTAAGGAAGAAGGAAGGAGCTCTTGCTTCATGATCGGCTTGGAAGAGGATTAGGAAGAGGTTCGGCCATACTTGTATCTAGGTTAAGGTATGTTTGATGTTGTGCCATGAGATTCATGCATGTTTTTAGTAGTTAGCTTGAGTTCTAACTAGCCCATGGTTCAAATCTTTACTATGTCATGGAGATGATATTCGACTAAGGTGGATTTGTGTTGATGTCATTTGCATGCTAAAAGTGAAGCTTTGTAGTGATGCATGTGATGGTGGATTGATGACTCTTGAATCTTCTTTTTAGCATTTTTGAGTGAGACATTAAGTTCTTTGTTTAACCATGACCAAAATTGAAATGGTATGGTGTTGTGATGCATTCGGCCATGGTAGGAAGTAGAAGAGAAATATGGTTGTTGTTCACGTTATTTGGATGAGAAATGGTAGTAAGGTGAAGTGCAAATGTTAGTGTTTGATTTACTAGTGTATATATGTGTATTGGCCAAGTTTTGAACTTGAAACAAAATGGTGTTTAGTCAATACAAGTGACCATACTTGTAGAATGTATTAAGTGTTGCAATCTGCCTCAACATAGACATGCATGTTCGGCCACATGAATGAGTGCATAAGTTGATGTGTATGTTCGGCCATAGGTAAGCATATTGATGGCTTTATCTTGACTTAGAAAATTTGGCTAAGGGGAATATTAGCTAATATGTTGAATTCGATTCGTGATTTCGTACATATGTGACTCTAATGTCTAATGTATATATGGGCTAAGTACCTTGAGCCTCTCTTTTGATGTTCGAATGAATTGTATTAAATTGCTTAATGTGATTAAAAATGCGTATGACCATTTTGTATTTGAGCTAAAGGTGGCCATATGACCCATCAAATTCATTGTCATGTTCGGCCATAAGCTAATGAGACTTTAATAAGTTAAATTTGTTTGAATTAGCTCAAGAGCTTAGAGGACCAAAGTTGGATAAGGGAAAGGAAAAAGTGATCGAATAACCCCCGAAATCGTTTGACAACATCCGAGGTAAGTTTTCGAGTAATGGAGCTTGGATTATGATTCGATTAGATTATGTCTTAAGTTAATCAAAATCATGCTCTTTGTATGTGGCTATTGAGCCGAAATTTGTAAGTGTGATAAGTGTTTTGTGTTTGAACTTTGGTAATGAAAATGAAATATGGATGTGTCATGATTTATTGACATATGTGCATGGTTATTCGAATGATATCCGGGCTAAGTCCCAAAGGCTTTTGTGCTAGGTGACTATAACCGGACTAAGATTCGAAGGCATTCGTGCGAGTTGCTATATCCGGGCTAAGACCCGAAGGTATTTCTGTTAGCGATTGTATCCGGGCTAAAACCCGAAGGCATTTGTGCTAGCGACTATATCCGGGTTAAGTCCCGAAGGCATTTATGCTAGTGACCACATCCGGGCTAAGACCCGAAGGCCTTGTGCAAGTAGTTATATCCGGCTAAATCCTGAAGATTACTTGAGTTTGGGAATGAGCGATCTGCTGTAATAATTTCAATTAATACGCTCGTAAAATCTCAAGAACGAGGTATGTGTTGTACATGCATTGGATTAATTGATTCCTCTTAAATAGCATTCGCTCAGTCGATTAAGGAGCTTCCGGTTTTTGGTTAAGTTGATCCCTTATGTATGAATATAAGGGTTGGAAATGTGAAGTAGGACTGATTTTTGAGAATATATGTGTATATGAAATTATCCGTTTAGTTATATGAATGCTATACTTCAGTTGAGCCTAATTCCATTGCTCAAAACTTACTAAGCATTAAATGCTTACTCCGTTCTTTGAATCTCTGTTTTATAGATTTTGGTTCGTCAGCTATCGGACTCGGGAGTGTCAAAGTCGAAGTCGCCCACACTATCAAAGCCCCTTTTGGTACACTTTTGGTTGAACTTTGAAATGGCATGTATAGGACTACCCTTTTTGTTGTTGGTCATGGACCCTTTGGTTTTGTATAAATTTGGATAGCCATGCGAAAATGGCTTATATGCACTTTGAGCTTAATATTATAATCGTCTTGTATGATGTTCATTAAGAGGTATGGAAATGTTTGGGAACGATTAGCCATTGGAATGGTTAATCATGATCATATTTTGTGCTATTTATGCAAAAGGGCTAGTTGAATCATGGAAACTATGTAATAGGTAAAGTCTACCTTAATAATAGATGCTGATAGCAGTAGTGATGTGAATGTGAAAAATCACTAAAAATAGTAGAAATGGAATTAAATAGTGAATAAATTACATAATCGAACCTTGATGAATCTATTTTCATAGGAAAGTAACGAAACGATCATATGAACAGTATATTATGAGATATTTAAGTTTTCGTGAGACAGGGCCAGAACGGTTTCTGGATTCCCTATTCTGACTTTGGAAATTCATTATAAATTAACCAGAGAAAATTAGAAGTCATGCCATATATGTATAGATTCCATTTCGAGTCTAGTTTTTATAGAAACAAACGGCATCAGTATTGAAGCCCTGTACAGGGAGATATCCAAGTTGTAATGCGCAAAGGTCAGTGTAGTCGAACCCTGAAACAGGGGAGACTTTAACTAATAAACTGTACTAATTGGCTCAACTAAAAATTCTAGAAAAAAATTTGTAGATGAACATATGAGTCTAGTTTCAGGAAAAATTTATGGAACTGGTTTTCTAGTTTTGGAACTCGATATATGATTTTTAAGGTGACAGTGACGCAGTTAGCCAGCTCGTCTGGAAATTTAAAATGGACTATGCAAATAAGTGATTTAAGTCTGCGAACCCCTCGTGTCTGACTCCGGCAACGGTCTCGGGTACGGGGTGTTACAATGGATTAAATTAAATTCTAGAAGTATTTAATTTATTGAAATTGTCTATTTAGATCAAGATAAATCACATTTAGACCTAGATCGAGGAAAACTTAAAGCTTTGGATTAGTTCGACTATATTACTACACCCTAGTTATCGAGGTAAGTTCGTATGAACTATATTCATTTTAATGTTAGCTAAATTTGGTTGTTATTATATTGTTATGAAATAAATGACATTGAGTATAAATGAATTTATGTCATGATTTATTGATGGATTACGAATCCTGGTTGAACCGTATGAATTCTTAGGATACAAATAACATGTCATTAAGGATTTCATGTTTAAATTGATGGTCTTGAATGTCCTACCAATGGTTGAGATCTTGCATTTGTTGCAGATTCTCCACAGCTCATGTAAGTAGCATTGTGTAGCTTACATTTCGACCCACAGCTTGTGTGAGCAGGCCCATTTCACAGCTCTTGTGAGCATTGATGTAAAGGAAATGTTACAGTTATATGTAAAGGCACACTTCATGTGAGCTTTCCCAAGCATCTGATGTAAGTCTAGATGGTTCAACGAGTAAGAAATGGGAATGATATGGTAAGCATGTAAATGGATTGAATCATGACCTTATGAAAGGATTAATGATCTAAATGATGTTAGTACATATGGAAAATTTAAATATCTTATGGTTCATTTCATTTATGTCATGATAAACGTACTAACTTGTGAGTTGGTGATGTTGTTTAGGCTTTTACTAAGCTTATGGCATTGGTGATGATATATGTTTAATCTTTGAATTGTATAAATGATATGTTTATACGAGCTTACTAAACACTTGTTATTTACGTAGTTTCGTTCATTGTTTTATAGATTATCGAAAGCCCGACTAGTTGGAAACTCGTCGGAGATCTATCACACTATCCAGTAGTCTATTCGGTAGTTTTTCAGTATTTTGTTCAAGGTTTATAATAGCATGTATAGGATGTTTTGTAATTGATATTTGGTATGTTTATGCTTTAAAGACTTTGTTTAGTTGATGCACATTAAGGTTTTACCATGATTTATCAATTTTGTCACTTGTTAATGCTTGTGAATAAGGCTCTTTTTGGGTATGTTTAGAATGGTTTGAAAATGGATATTTGTGATATGTTTTGGTAGGTAATTGAACTAGGTTATAATGCTTGAAATAAGGTAATGTTGACTTGTTTCGGTATGTAATGTTTTGGTATATTTGTGGTGCCTCTGAATGGCATATTGGTTAGCTGATTTAGGATGTTTGAATGTGTTTGAACCCCTTGAATGTGTGCCCAAATGGTAAGATGGTTAGGTTGGAAGTGGTTTTGAAATGGCTTGATTTTAGGTAAATTTTTTGTTCATATGGCCAGACACAAGCTATCACACGGCCGTGTGGCAACATGGTCGTGTGTCATTTGAGGATTTCTTACAATTCAAGTCACTGAGTTACACGGCCTAGCACACAGCTTGGCACACGGGTATGTGTGGCAACTTAGAGAGTCACACAGGCTATCACACGGTCGTGTGTCCCTTGTTTGAAAGTTACACGGCCTGGGGTGATTTCACATGGCCTGGCCAGATAACTGTGTGACATTGTTTTTCAATTTTTGTAACTTTTTCCTAAACTTTCCATTGTTGTATCAAATTGATCCCGAATTGCTTTTAAGATATTTTTAAGGTCTCGAAGGCTTAATTTAGGGACAAAATGTATGTGATTGAATGGATTATAATATGTTTAGTTTAAGATGTTAAATGTTTTTGGGTTGTTCGATAATGCTGTGTAACCCTAATCCGATGACGGAAACGGGTTAGGGGTGTTACAGACACCTTATTCAAGGTAATCGATCTGTTGATGAGTACTTTAAGGAGATGGAGATGCTTATACAAAGAGCAAATGTTGAAAAGATAAAGGCAATACCATGGTGCGGTTTGTAGATGGCTTGAACGTTTTGACAGCCAAAGCTTTTGATCTTCAAACCAATATTGATCTTGAGGAGGCGGTACACAAGACAATTGAGATTGAGCAGCAATTTCAACAACGTTAATCTTGTCCATTTGGTGCATTACAATATTATAGAGGTATGAGATCTAATTCTACTTCCAAGAATTCGAAACCTCCTTATCTACTAATAAATTGCTACCAAAACATGATAGACTAAACTTTTTAAGTGGAAAAGTGGGGCTCCTACAAAACCGTCTTTTACATCTTCTAAGCAGCTTAGTTCTACAATTTTTTCACCAAAATAACAAAGAGCTCGTGACATTGAATGTTTTACGTGCAAAGGGTGTGGGCACTGTAGTCATGATTGTGCCAACACGAGATTTTTGTTGATAAATAAAGATAATAGTGAGAATTTTTTTCCCTTAAATCTATGGAGTTAGATGAGATAGAAACATCTTGTTCTCCTACTGAGATATATTGTACTAAATTGAATATTCATAATACTTGTGAGGGGGATATGGGTAGTGAGGAAAAAAATTGAAAAGACAGAGAGAAAAGAGACCTAGATTGATAAAAGTCCACTTGATGGTACACTTTTGGTGAGTGAAAATACATATGAGGTAAAATTGGAGAGTTCTCAAGTGGGAAAAGAAAATGAAAAACAAGAAAATATTCATTCAAATTTGAGAAATGATTATGTTTTAACTAGCCCTAACTCAAATTTATTTAGTGGTATTTCTTTATTACAAGATTTCAAGGATCCATTGACGGACTTCCAATTATATTACTCTAACATTGATAGACGATTTTTTTTATCTTAAAATGACTGAGTATTTTATTAGAAATCATGAAAAGAGTATAAAACCCATTAACCAAACTGGGCTCAGATTAATTTACAACAAAACTCAAAATAAAACCGACCTCAATATTGTCTATACTGACAGACCTCCTAAATATTTAAAATATAAAACTAACTTGAAAAAATAAAGAAAATAAATGAAACTAAATTTAGAAAACAGGAAACCTACCCAGTTAAATCAAAGAACGGCTGGCACCCATGACTATTCAACTTTTCCCTTATCACCATCCCATCTATTTCTACCAATAGCACTCCCAAAGAAAGATAAGAAATTGATTACTATCTATTTTGAAACTCACTTTCTTCATCAGGTTTTAGTCGTGGGAAAAAGGCAAGTTGAATATTGATAATTACCCACAAGTGCTACAAGGTAACAAAGGTAAGGAAACAATAGAAATTAATTTAATAAGGCATACCTTGAATTTTTTTTGTAGGTATGCTATTGATTTTGTTTGTAAAATATTTCCTTACAACATGTTTACTCATTGGTCAAATTTCATTAAACCTTCGTCTGAAAGTTCAACTGATTTTATGGGTTTATCTACCTTTGTAAATGTTAAAAATATTAATTTTGTTGCATTAAATAGGTTCTTTAAGGCATTTTATAGATTTTCTCTTACAACAAAATTTTTCATATTGACCTTTGACAATGAATATTTAAATAATAATATTAACTTCTTAATTTTTATAATTATGTGAAATTCTTGACTCATTGCTGGAAATTCTTATGGATGACCATGCATATTCAAAGAAAGTTGCATGTTATTTTTTACTTGAACATTTATGTGCCCAATATTTCTTTGTTTAGTATTGATGGTTTGTTTTTAAAGGAGAGATACTTGAACCATGCTAATTTGGGAGATCAAAATCATATCTTTGATTATGGAAATAGTTTTGGTGCACAAGAAGGCTTAGGCAAGTATTTTCATTTTATTGTTATTTATTCTAATCCTTTTTCTTTTTGTGTAGCTAAAAATCTGGGGACAAATATTCTTGAGGAAGGGTGGAATGATGCAAGTCTCAAAGCCCAATTTTAGACCCATGGATGTGATGGCCTTACATTACCTCAAGGCCCAACAACAATGTTAAAGGAAAAGAAAATCAAACCAAGAAAGGAAAAATCTTTTCGAGGAAAGGGGAATGACACATGCACGATTAGGTGAAATTTATTAAATTTCATTCACTGAAGCTGCTAATTTTCAAGCTTGAGAAATCAGCATACTTGCGATGACTTTTTGGATGAGTACCTAGCATTTCTAGGTTGAGATGTCTGCATGGAGTTCTAAGATCTATCTCTTAGCTTCGAAATGCACTTTGAATCAATCAATTTTGAGTTTGGGAGCTTAAGTTATGACCATTTTAGTGAACACTAGGAGAGTAGAATTTCTATACGGGATTATGATGGAAATTACAAGTTTCAATCTTTTAATTGGAGTTTAAATCATATTGGATTCGTGTTTTGGGCATAATTTTTATTATATATGAGTCTAATATTATATTTATTAGCTTTTATTATTTTATTATTTTATTTTCCTAAATTTTTAATTATTATTAAGTAGTTTAAGTTATTTAGGAGTTTTATATCAATAAGAAAGTTTAGTTTAAAACTACTTCTTGTTTAGATTAATTAGAGTTCTAGTATACTTAAGAGTTTTATTTAGATTTATTTAGCTAGCCTATATATAGGCCTTGGCATTGTACACAAAGGAAATGATTCATTATTATTCAACTTCTCTTTTGAGTTAATAAATTCTCTTTGAGTTTTTGTTTCAAGAATTTCTCTTGAGTTTATTTTAGAAGAGTTTTAAAAATCTTTTTATATTGTGGGGATCATCTTCAAACTTTTTCTTGCCAATGTTTCTATCTTGGAGGGG
This sequence comes from Gossypium hirsutum, assembly GCF_007990345.1. NCBI lineage: Eukaryota > Viridiplantae > Streptophyta > Magnoliopsida > Malvales > Malvaceae > Gossypium > Gossypium hirsutum. Next base: position 37,236,446 of record NC_053434.1, on the reverse strand, counting down.
AAATTAGAGTCACTTGAAGAGGGTTGTGGATTCTTCGTGTTTCCAAGGCTTCTTAGGACTTCTACATACCGCGTTCTATTTTTCCATCTATCAACTTTAGTTTCTTCTTTATTATTCTCATATTTGATTTCATTATTATATTTTATTCATTTTAGCTATTTATTTTTAATTATTTTCTTTATTTTTATCTGACTTAGATTCTTTTGCGTTCATGTTGTGTTAGAATCCAAGTGTCTTTTTAAATGTTCAGAGCCCTAACTAAAATCCGCGACTTAGACAAACTTTACGATCCACTTTCGCATTCATCCACACTTATTCTTTATCAAAGAGTGACTCCACGCTCTGTGAGAAGAAAGCAAATCCAATTGATTTCTGAAGTATTAGTAGCAAGTAATCGTCACTAGGCTTCTATGGATGACCGAGCAATTCTGCGTTGTTTTGTGTATGACCAAGAAATAGGATAACGACAAAGATAGATAATATAGGAACTCGTAGAGGTATAACCATCTTTGTTGGCAGCCCAATCTACATTTGAGAAGGCATGAAGAGAAACGTGATTTTGTTTATGAAGAAAGAAGCCATGGTTTAGTGTGCCACACAAATATCAAAGTATCTATTTTGTAGTATTCTGATGTTCAGATGTCAAGCGATGCATGAATTGGGACAGCTTGCTGACAACATATGTTATGTTTGGGTTAGTGAGGCAAAATATTGTAGACTACCAATAATGGTTTTATATTCTTTGTAGTTAGGCAGTGTTGTACCTGAATGAAGTGTGAGATTTCCATCGATAGCAAGTGGTGTAGCAATAGCACCAGACATTTTTGTTCGGGTAAGAAGATTAGTGATATAGCATTTTTGAGTAAGAAATAGATCAGATAGAGTGGTGAGAACTTCAATGCTGATAAAATAGTAGAAGGCACCAAGATCCTTGATTAAAAATATTATGTCAGGAGATCAATGTAGTGTTGAACAACATTAATATTGGTACCTATGATAATAATGTCATCTACATGAAAAAGGCATATTATTGTTGGCTTGACAACTAGACTAAAGGTGTCATGATAATCCACACCAGGTCACTAATGAAAACCTTTGGTAACTAGTCTAGCTTTGTACCTGTCAATAGAACCATCAACAAGTCATTTAAATGAAAGATTCACTTACAACCAACAAGATTTTGTAGAGAAGAGAATGGAACAAGGTCCTAGTTTCCATTTTCAACTAGAGCATAAAACTCATCACTCGTAGCTTGTCTCCATTTCGAATCTTTTAGGTTCTGGTTAACAGTATGAGGCTCAACGCTTGATGATTGAGGAAAGATAGTAGTGAGAGTCATCTTAGTTAGGGGTTTGTGGATGTTGTTTTTTGCTCTAGTCGTCATGGAATGAGTATTTTGATGGGCAGGTTAAGTTGTGTTTGAAGTAGAGGAAGTTTTAGAATTGTTTGGTTCAAGTGGTAAACTATTAATCAAACTGTGTCCAAGTAAAGGGAGATTTTAGGACTAAGGTGAGCAATTGACTGGTGAGGGGGGTTGGTGATAACTCTTGAAAAAAATTATATTTCAGGCCTCTAGACCTAGTTAATTTTTCGTACTTGGGTAAATTTAGTTTCATTTAGGAAATTATATTGGTATTTTTATAACATTGCATCCTGAAGCTGGGATTGTGCTTTCAATGTCACTATATGTTACTTTTACTTGTGGGAGGAAAGGAATTGCGTGTTGTTTATAACAAGTGTAGAAAGGAGGAAAAGAAGTGAAGGAGTGAAGTTTTTTCATGACAAAAGGTTGGATAAATTACCTGCACAAATGCCATGGCAATTTTAGAAAAATGTTGACTTAATTATCAATCTGTGCCACTCTCAGCGAACTATACTTGTACCAGAAATATCCACTTGATAAAAAGGGAGAAAAGAGTGTGTGCTGAGGAGGGTACCTACCCTATAGAAAGAAAAAAGAGAAAAAAAGGAAGGAAGTGGCTTTTCTTTTCACACAATTTCTCTTAGGAGATCCAGAGACGTGAGGAAAAAGGGTAACAGCTAAGGAACAGAGCAACAACACAAGGTAGAAGGAGAATCATTCAACCGTAGGCTTCACAAGAGGTTGTAGCACTAAAGTTGAGGGCTGGATTGGTGAAAACTTCATAAAGTTCTTCCTTCATTATCTTAATTGATTTCTATGAATTTTAACTGTGGAAATATGTTGTTGAATGATACTTTCATTTTGGATTTTAACTTCCAACTCATGAGCTAATCTCATTGGGTCAGGATTACTGGATGTATCTTTAGTTCCTTTAATGACCAAGGCATTATCCTAATTAGGTTTACAATTTCATCTTATTTGCACTATTTTAAAATGTATGACTGCAGTCTCTAGACATAAATGAATGTATGGTATGTCCATAAACTTGATTTAATTCTGAAAAGGTTAGATGAGTTGGATTGTGATCGAATGATACAAACAAGTATTCAACAGAATACTCGTAGCACTCTAAACATAAAGCTGTGCTTTGTACAGAGAAAGGAAGAAACAATATTTGGTATTCTTCTTAAGGCTTGTAGACATGCAAAACCTTAGGCAGGGTAGCTTGAAGTCTGACTCTTGGAAGAAGCAGACTACCTTAGATTTAATCTTAATAGTAGATTTGGTTAAGATTTTGACATGGCATTATTGTGTTATGAGGAAAAAATCTTAGTAATCCCAACATTCTCATTCAATAGTGTAGATCCTCTCAACCTTGTCTCCATATCATTGTAACAACATTTTAAGTTAGTTATTTTATTTTAGTACTGCATACGTGATTATTCCTCTACAAATTGTTTTTTCATTTTTTTTTGTTTTTTGTCACAGCCTGATTCATATTGTTTATAGTAATAGCATAACCAAATTAATCATAGTCGATCCCTGAGGAGATGATCTTACTTACTACTTTATTACTTGATTCGACGTGTACACTTGCATATTTGTATATTATATTCACACGTGACAAGTTTTTGGCACTGTTGCTAGGGATCGGTAATTTGGTGAAATTAGGTTTTGTTATTTTTCCATTAGTTTTATTTAACTTTGTTGTTTTTTTATTTCTACAGGTTTGTTGTTAGTACATGAGTAAAAGCATTCATGCTAACGAAAAATATCCTTTTCACCCAAAGATCGAAAGAACTTTGAGAAGAAGTTGCAAGATATGGCTAGGATTGTAAATAATCTAGGTAGGGAAGATCCATTACATCCACATGGTCGGGATGTTGATTTGCCTATCCCTCTTGTGATGGATGATAGAGACAGGCCCATTTGGGAGCATGTTGTGCCAATTTTGGATGATTTGAATCCAGGAATAATCCGGCCATACATTTAAGCTTGGAATTTCAAGTTGAAACTGGTAATATTTTAGATGCTGTAAACAGTAGGATAGTTTAGTCGATTGCCTATTGAAGATCCGTGATTGCACTTAAGACTTTTCTTGGAAGTCTGTGACTCATTTAGGCAACATGGTTTTCCTAAATATTCCTTGTGACTTAAACTATGATTGAACACTTTGCCATTAAGGACAGTGGCATCTTGGAATGATATCACATCTTTTCGGCAATCAGAGGATGAGACGTTGTATGAAGCTTAGAGGTAATTCAAAAAATTACTTAGGAAATGTTTGATGCATGGTTTCCAATACTAGACATAGATGGAAATGTTTTACAATGGATTAAACGCGCATACAAGGATGGTAGTTGATGTGTCTGCCAATGGTACTTTGGTAGATAAATCATATAATGAAGTGTATGAAATTTTGGAATGGATTGCCAACAATCATTATCAATACCCTATTACAAGAGTGGGGACTAGCATAAGAGTTACCAACATAATGGAGCTTGATTAAATCACTTGATTAATGGCTCAGATATCATCTTTAGCTAATATGATCAAAATACTAAAGAGACCAGCTACAGTCTAGGAAATGAAAACAACCAAGCTATCATGTGTTTATTGTAGGGAAGATCATGTTTTTTTATGAATGCCCATCAAACACAGCCTCTGTGTATTACATGGGTAATTTCAACTAGAACAATAACCCATATTCCAACACCAACAATTTAGAGTAGAAGCAACATCCAAACTTCAATTGGAATAATCAGGGAATGGTGAACTCCAACAATGTTGTTCGATAGAATGCCACAAATGCACCACTTAGTTATAATCAACCCATGCCATGACAAAATGTTAAACAAATTTCAACATCATCTTCTTCATCTATGGAAGCTCTATTGAAGGAATATATGACCAAAAATGATGTGATCAAGAGTCAAGTTGCATCCCTAAGAGCTTTTGAAAATAAAGTAGGGGAGGTTGCCAAAGCGTTAAACTCGAGACCTCAAGGAGCATTGCCAAGTGACACTGAAAATCAAGATCTCAAGGGAAGGTGCATTGCTAGGCCATTACGCTCAGAAGTGGTACTCAATTACCTAGAGTTGTTAATGATGCCATTACAGATGAGGATAGCTTAGATCTCACACATAGAAAGAATTTAGACCCATTTACGGAGCAGTTTACAACTGAGCGAACAATTAAAAGAATGGTTTAACAGAACCACGTTGTGATGCCAATAAAATTGTGACAGTAAAACAATATCAACAATTAGAAGGAAGGCCACCGCCATCGTTTCTTCAGCGATTTCAGATATCTAACGAAGATTTTCCATTCAAAATTTTTTTGGATGTCCTGAAGCAACTCCATATAAACATACCATTGGTGGAAGCATTGGAGAAAATGCCCAACTACATAAAATTCATTAAAGATATCTTATCAAAAAAGTGAAGATTTGGGGAATTTGAAATTGTTGCTCTCACTGAAAGGTGCACAACAATGCTAATAAACAAATTGTCTCCAAAGTTAAAGGACCCAGGGAATTTTACTATTCCTTTTTCAATTGAAAATAGTTATGTAGGTAAGTCATTATGTGATTTGGGAGCAAGTATAAATTTAATGCCTATGTCTATTTTCAGAAAGCTAGGAATTGGGAAGGCAAGACCCACCATAGTCACGCTCCAACTAACTGGTTGTTCTTATGCACATCTAGAAGGTAAAATTGAAGATGTGATGATAAGAGTAGATAAATTTATTTTTCCAGAAGATTTTATTATTTTAGAATGGGAAGCTGATAAAAAAGTTCCGATTATTCTTGGAAGACCTTTTCTAGCTACAAGTTAAATCCTTATACGAAAATTTAGAGACATCTAAATTATAAGATCACCATATTACCATAATCAAATTAGAAACATAGTCATGCTTGATATATATATCACAAACTTAATATCATATTTTAGATATAAGCCATGCTCGACAAGTTACGAGATAAAGATAACTAGAAACTCAAGACAAAGAAACCCAATATGGAGAAACCCAGAATATAGAAATCCAAATCACGATACTATCTCGAAAGACCGAGAATAAAGTTCATAAGAAAGTATGAAAGACCTCAATGGTTCCTCCAAGAAAAGAAATCCAGAAAGACTTCATTCCAACTCATTGAAAACAAATACGACCAGAACGATATACTTCTCTTGTATATATATATATAATCATAAAGACCAATAATTTGTAGAGATAGAATCATGGCACCATTTACAATTTCACATCAATTCCCAACAGACGGAATGTAACAGAATAACAAAAAGAAGATAGAATCATGTAGATCATAACCCAAATCAAATTGACAATGTTTGTCTAACATTAAGATTAGAAAACATTCTCATAATATCAAAATTCATCCGAAAATAGATAGTCTCAATAACCCTTCTGCAGACAAATGCTCTCATACTATATTTCAAGAGAGGTAGTCATAATCTGCTCACTGTAATTACCATACCCGGACATCTCATATTTCAAATATCATTTCCCGACATCATTTCAGAATAGATCGGTTTTCGAAGTTAACCTTTTTACTAACTGTGATATTGCAAAAACTAAATAATCTTTTAGTGAATTCAATATCTTTCTAACTCTATCTGGACTTATCAACCCATTCTCAATCATTAATCATGCTTATAACCATTCTATCACTGAATTCTTTGGTTTCTCATCTGGAAACTTGTTCATCACAAATCTTGAGAAATTCCATTATAAAACACCACTTTGGTAAGGGGGAGGGAGTCGTAGGGCCTCTGACTCGACTGTCATATACATATACATGTAACACAATTTTCATCATCATAGCAACACCATCACAAACATGTCATTCATTTCAGGTAAACTAACTTTCATATTGAATTTACGCCCCCTTTCTAGTCATCTCATTTTAACAAGAGTACTTATGCATGCATTCCATGTTTTCTAGATATCTTTACTTATCTATTCATTTAATCATACAAGTCATGCACATGATATCATACAAGGGCCAACAGCATGGTTAAGTTTATCACAATCTATACTTTTACCTCGTACACCATCATTTAGACATATCATTACAATCATATAAATCAGTCCAACCAATTTAACACATTTGGTCAAGCTATACGAGCTTGCCAATCATAATCATCCGAATAGATATAAATGAATATTCATCCCATTAATATTTTTGATAAGTTATCTAAACACATCCATTTACTTGAGCAATTTGGTCACATACATAATGGAATTATCAATCAATCATAAGTAAGTTCATTATGCCATATAATCCTTTATCTATTTTCAATAATTCATTTCAATCCATCAAATTTTTTATATCCAATCAGGACAATGACATTTTATTCATAACAGGATATTGTGAATCTTATTCGTACCTTTCCAAGTTTCAAATCATCATGATTGTAATTTACTCAAATACCTCATTACCACAATCAATATAGTCGAATGTAGCTCGATTGGAGAGTAACTTTGTCTAAACAAAAAGGTTATCATATGCCTCGGGAGACATCACACTATCATAGATCAATGGCATGTATAGCTAGACTCTCATACATATGCTAGGTTAGTCCGAGAACCAACTAAATCATAACTCTGATACCACTAAATGTAACACCCCCTACCCGTATCCGATGCCAGGACAGGATACGAGGCATTACTGGACTTAAACGCAGTTAATCATGCAAACCCGACCATAAAATTTATTTATATTTCAAAATATTCAATCATATGTACATAGTCCCTTATTTGGGTCTATGAAACTCAAATCATACTTTAGAGGGGTTCGGGACTAAATCGAGAACCTTAGAAAGTTTTACATCACTTAGAAAAATTTTCATGTTTCGGAGAGTCACACGCCCGTGTGGGTAGGTCGTGTGGTCTCACACTCTCGTGTGGCTTTGGACACGTCCATGTCCTCAGCCCGTGTAACTCTCTATTTATAACGTTAGCAAACAAATAAGGGACACACGGCCAAGTCACACGTCCGTGTGCTAGACCGTGTATTCCACACGGCTGAGATACATGGCCATGTCTCTGCCCGTGTAGCCAGCACATAGGCTATTTTCTAAGCCTTTGTGTCACCCTTTACATGCACACAGACACAAACATGGGTCCAAAAGTATTCAACATTCTCAATTATGATGTAGACATTTCATTTACTTATCAACATACATGTGTTACACATTCTCACATTAAATCAAGTCTAGACACACCATATCTTATTCCTTTGGCTTTATCAGATACCTTACCACTGATACCTTTATACCATAGTTATCTTTTTGTCTATTTAATTCCAACTTATCATCAAGCATAACCTTTTGGCCAAGTCATAACTTTATATAGTGTCCACATTTCACATGCATAAAACAATATGCTTGACTAAGACATTCTATACCAATTCCATATTCAATTTAACATTATTACTATTTCTCACTTTATGCCATCGTACCATGGTTACCAAACTATCCATCAAAATTCCATGTTCAAGGCATTATGATTTTATTTTCACATTACACATTTAATTCATGGTCATGACCACCTCGATTGGTCATGAAACATGCATTCAACACACATGACATATTACCAACCATGCATGGCAAACAGGCATATTCACATCACAATTATCAGACACAATATGAATAGCTAGATTTACAAGTCGTAATCAATAGCTCAATATAGGCCAATACATTTTTCCAAATTATAATAACACATGTTATAAAACTAGGTCCCTATACATGCCACTCACTTGATATTTCTAGCTTATGTATCAATATTCCAAAGGTATTGGCTTGATAGTGTAATGTTGCCTCCGACGAAACCTGAGCCAACCTGAGAACACTAAGGAATGGAAAGGAGGGAGTAAGCTTTACGCTTACTAAGCTCGCATGAAAAATAATAAGCAATGTATTAACATGCTATTTTCAATTTCTTTCTATTTATTCAAAGTCCAGGCAAGCTATTTTCTCAAGTCGCAGTGATTAAATTATTTATATCCAGAGCTGAGGAACTCCAAATTAAGATCCATTAATTTTTCCTAAAACTAGACTCACATATATTCATACCATAAAATTTTTAGAATTTTTGGTCTAGCTAATAAGTACATTTTATTATTCAAAGTCTCTGCTATTTTGCTATTTGACAACTTCGACCTTTCTTCACTAAAATTTATTTATCTCTTAGTACAAGATTCAGATAATGTTCCCATCTATTTCTATTGAAAAAGGACCCATTAAGGACTTACTCTTATGAATTATAACCCATTATTATTTTTTAAAAATTTCTAGTGATTTTCCCAGGTCAGAATAGGGGATTCCAAACTCATTCTGACACTACCTCACAAAAATTCAAATATCTCATAATATGAGATTCCTTTGCTTATGTCGTTTCCTTTATCTGAAACTAGACTTAATAATATTTAATTTAATATTTTATTTAGAATTTAATTCAACTTCAAAAATTTTTGATGAATTTTCAAATTCGGACTATTGCTGCTGGCCAAACAATTTTAGAGCAACAAAATGATAATCATTATAAGATTGCCATAAAAATTATTCTCATATGTATCACTCATTTATTAGCAATGTTTACCACAAGTTAATTTCACTTCTCATGTCCAACCCATGTTCGTGGGTTTCGAGGACATACCTGTGCTATCTCTTAGCAACACCACTCGTCCAATCGTGACAATCATATCCATCATAATAGTATCTTATAACATAAATAAGTTCGTCATGGACAAAACCCTTTTCATTCATTTCTCATATTAATCCCGTTGAATTTCTTAGAAGGATATCTCATTTACCGTTAAATCATACAAGTGATCATTTCATGTACACACTCCTGCGAACCTCACTCTTACGGTGAGATTATCAGCCCAGGCTAAATCCCCCGTAGTATAAACTCATAGAGTAAATGTCGGGATTACCAGTCTAGGCTAAATCCCTTGCAACAACAATTACTCTCATGAGCTCAGATCTGAATTACCAGTCCAGGCTAATTCAGATCCTAATTAGATTACCCGTCCGGGCTAAATCTTTATTGCACACATATTCCTCGGGGGCTAGATCACTTTAGGAACACCCGTCCGGGCTAGATCCTTTTTACCGTCAATTCCTTTTTAAGAAAATCCATCGGACATGCTTTTCATTCAACCGGGGTTTTTTACTTTTCATCAAGTATATTAATATGCATAGATGACCTTGTAATGTACATTCAAACCAACTCATTTTCATGTTTATTAAACATTAACCCATACAATAAAAATAACATAGCACCTTGTTTCCATACAACTTATTCATTTCATTTAAAATGTTATGTTCCATCAAACTTCCATTAACAACAATTTCAACACAATCATAGTAAGATATATTTCATGTATAACAATAATAACATAAATAACATGCTTATTAAATCACACGAACTTACCTCGAATACGAAAACAGCAATTTATCAATTTAGTCCATAACCTTGTACTTTCTTGATTTAAGCCCAAATCTCTATTTTCTTGATCTATCATTTCAAATATAGCTCATTTAGGACTCACATTATTCAAATTAACCCAAAAATCATATTTTGGAAAAATTACACTTTTGCCCCTAAGCTTGTAAAATGATTCTTATTCAATTTCCTTGCATTTTAAGCCTAGCCTAATCATTTTCATAACTATAGCTAACTACAAATCTCATAAGAAACACACCTTTATACCATTTTACAACTTTTACAAAATGGTCCTTTCGGACGTTTTCATCGAAAAATCGCTGAGTAAAAGTTGTTTATTTAACACCCAACACTCATTTTCTACCTTTAGACATCAATGCATGTATGTCACACATGGGTCAATTTTTAAACATAAAACCCTAGCTCAAATTAATGGTAAAAATAGAAAGATCTTGTTAAGGGGATTGCAAAAACGTAAAAATCATTAAAAAAGGGGCTAGAACGGACTTACAATCGAGATTGGAAGCTTGAAAAACCCTAGCCATGGTTTCTCCATGCAAGTTTCAGCCAAGAGGTTGAAGATGGATGTAACAACCCAAACCCGGCCTAGACATTATGGCCGAATCTAAATTTGATCTTTCCGGTGAAAATCCATTACTGAATCTAAATTTATTATTAAACCACAGTTCCCATCAAAACATTTACCAATTTGTTTGCCTTTGGTATATTACATCATTTAAAATCGCGGAAGCATTTTGAAAACTTTGTTGTTGGAAGCTCGTATTCCTTAGAAAAATCATGCCATTTTGAAATCTCGAGTTTTCCTAGACTAGCAGTTTAGTATAAGAAATTACAATCCAAATTAAAACTTAAAACCCACCAATGGCCTTATTTCATAAAAAAAACCCAAAACGAAATCTAATTGCACTTAAAAGAAACAGAAACAGTAGTGTGGCCATCTCCGAGTCCCTCGCAGCTCCAAACCATCTAAGCTTAGGGATTACCCGCACAGTTAGAAACGGGGTGAGTTTACGAAAACTTAGTGTGTAATCCCAATAACATGCAAATAGTGAAAACACAGTATCAGTACAATCTGGGCCAAAGCCCTATTTAGTCTTGACATACACTGGGCCGAAGCCTTTCGTTTAACGGTTACTAGGCCAAAGCCTTTTCATAAATCATATCATTGGGCCGAAACCTTTTCATAAATCATATCACTAGGCCGAAGCCTTTTCATAAATCATTTCACTAGGCCGAAGCCTTTTCATAAATCATATCACTAGGCCGAAGCCTTTTCATAAATCATTTCACTGGCCAAAGCCTTTACTGTAAACGGTATGACCATAGGCCCATTTCAATATCACATGTAATGTCAATGGATGTATGCAAGCCCATTTCAATATCATATGAAATACCAATGAATGTATGCGAGCCCATTTAGGGAGACTACTCGACCCACCATCCGCTACTCTCCACCCGTACCAACCAACACACCCTGTGGGGAATGATTCAACCCACCCAACCAACACACCACTGGCAGCATAGCTGCTTTATCATATATCTGGAAGCCTAGCCTCCTTTAATAACTGGGGCAAAGCCCTTTTCGGTAAACTGGGGCATAAGCCCTTTTCAATAAACTGGGGCATAAGCCCTTTTGCACTTCCTCCATCCATATAAAAACCCAACCCAATGCATTTATGAATATATCATGTGCATTTCATACATATCATGTGCATTTTATACATATCATGTGCATAGCATATCAATCATGCATATCATATCCCACGTATCAAATTTATAATTAAACCCTAGGGGTATAATGGTCATTTTTACCTAGGGGAAAAACAGTCATTTTCATACTATAAGGGTAATTTCATAATTTTACCAAATATCAGGGTTTTCCATGTTCATCAACAGTTATCAATATTTCCGAGTGTTTAAACAATAATCTTTAACCCACTTTATCAAATTCGGGCTTTTTGGGCCCAAAACCCCTAATAGGCCCTACGAATGTTGATTTAGCCCACTAAGCCTGCTGAATCCAAATTTTACAACAGTACTAACCTTGTTAACATGCAACTTTTCCAGATTCCATTTTCTATCAATTTTACCCAAATGGGCCTGAAAGCCCATTGGGCCCAATTCAGCCCATCGAGGCCCAACTTACCATCGTGCACAAAATTACGCTCTTACCTGCTCCATTGATCCAAACACCGATCATATCGTATCTATCGCATCTTTAAGCAAAGACAAAATCACAAGTTCCCGAAATACCGGTATTTTAACATTTCGGCTTCTCAGCAAATATTAATCTAAGCTATTACGAGGGTTAGTACACACCTGTTACGGGTTGAAGTTGAAACGTTTCCATAATCAATCACTTGCGATAACCACCACCTGTCACTCAAACTTAACTATTCCAATATCAATATATGTAAATCCTAAGCACATCAGTCATACGGAACATAAGGGCGTATTCATCATTTTACCATACAAGGGTATTACGGTCACTTTACCCTACAGGGGCTTTACGGTCTTTTTACCTATTAGGGGTATTTTAGTCATTTCATCCTACAAGGGTGTTTTGGTGAATCTACAAACCAAGGGTATTTCAGTAATTTTGTAAACCGATGGTATTTCTATAATTTTTAGAAAGTCAAGGGTATTTCTGTAATTTTGTAAATCAGGGGTATTTTGGTAATTTTACAAATTGAGGGTATTTCGGTAATTTCACAAACTAGTGGTATTTCGGTAATTTTACAAACTAGGGGTATTTTGGTAATTTTACAAACTAGGGGTATTTTGGTAATTCTATCCTACAGGGGTATTTCAGTAATTTCACAATCGAGGGTAAAATAGTAATTTTGTAAACTGAGGGTAAAATGGTAATTTTATAAATCGAGGGTAAAACGGTAATTCTATAAATCGAGGGTAAAATGGTAATTCTATAAATTGAGGGTAAAACGGTAATTTTGTAAATCGAGGGTGAAACGGTAATTCTATAAATTGAGGGTAAAATAGTAATTCTACAAATCGAGGGCATTTCAGTAATTTGGTAAACTAAAGTATTCTAAACAGGGATAACAATACGAATGGGCCTAAAGCCTATTCTCGGCCCAAATGGGCCCACACGCTCGTGTGGCCCTTTTAGCCCAAATCTAGCCACAAATATGAGATTCACCTAGCCTAGTCCAATATTTACTACACAATCAAACAACTTATCCAATTGGGCCCGTAGGCCCACATGACCCCTTTCGGCCCATCGCGGCCCGAAGTAGCCATCCTACAGCTAGAGTAGTAAGAAAATACACACCTGATAGGAGACTGGAATTAATCCACGCTCCGAACACTCTTAGCCGACGCCCAACCCAAATGAGCACGCCATACAGCGAAAGGCATCAACCAAGAAAATGTACCTTTACTCTCCTCATGGTTCCCTCTATTTAAAGCCAGCTTCGCAACCACTCTTATGTTAGCTTCCCGATGTGGGATCTTTCCAACATCATAGTTTAAATTCAACACCAACTCTTGCCGCCCCCTGTTAGCAAAATAAATGCTTCTTTCTTGCCATGGGATTCAAACCCATGCCTCCCCTCAGATGCTCCACATGCTACTTGCCACTAAATCACAAGGCTTTTTGTGTCATATTTTATCCCCAATTAATTATAAGGTCTAAAGGCCAAAGTCCAGGTTCCCTAAAAAAATCAAAATAAATTGCAAGAGCCATGGCTTGAACCCTGGCTCCCATACAACCTTAATGACACCACAACCACTAGACTACAAGCTTCCTTGTGTCATTTATTTAACACAATAATTTAAAAACCCTCATCCAAGCATCCAGGTTTTTTTTCACTTAATACCAAATTTTTTTGCTAAAGCCCAAGTTTGAACCCAAGATTTCTCTAACACTTCTCAGGGCCATTAACCACCAAAGCAGACATTTAATTGTGTTATTTCATTGCACAATTAAATACCTATATACAACCTCCATACGGACCCGCACTCAAGGCCCAATACTTCTAGGCCCAAATTCGAGGTGTTACAATGGACAAAAATTGGCTTTTAATTTTGTTTTTAATTCATTTTAATAACTAAATGACCAAAATACTCTTAATGAAAAACTTTGGAAACATGCCTAACCATGTCCATTTTTGTCCACTAACTTAACCAACGGACTAATTACCATATAAGGACCTCCAATTTAAAATTTCATAATAATTGGACACGTCTAGCATGTAGAACTCAACTTATGCACTTTTATGATTTAGCCCTTTTGACTAAATTGAGTGGCCAAATGTCAAAATTTTCGAACGAAATTTTCACAAAATCATTTCATGAAATTGCAGACCATAAAAATACAATAAAAATAAAATTTTTCTCATCAGATTTGTGGTCTAGAAGCCACTGTTCTAACTAGGCCCAAAATCGGGATGTTACATTGGCAGCCTTTAAATGCTATTAACCAGCAACTCGTTGGTGACACCAAGGGCCAAAAGATAGCTAATGCTTTCTTTCCTCTAGGCTGACCGTCCATCTCTTTAAAGCAACATTTTAAAGTGTTCACATTACTGGAGATCTTTTTTCACATGGAATGGCTGATCGATTTTGTGCATTCACTTCAAGGGACTACTCACATTCGACTTTCACACTTTAAGGACCATTGAAGTGCCCCAAGTTGATCATTAAAATTCAAGACCTTTTAGCTCAACCAAGCAGCTCCATTAAAGAGCATTTACTCCCCTTGGCCGAACATAGATAAGGCTATTCAGCTCACCACCCTTTCAATTAATGTCCAGCTGAATGATCATCATCTAGAAGTTGTCTATTTGTGTTTTCCTAGCTTCAATGTGCTGTCCATTCAGCATCCCTAATAGCCCATTCGGCTAACTCATGTTTAGACTATAAATATGTAGTTTCATTCACTTTGTAAGGACTTTTTGATCACCTGATGAATATCATATTACTCTGTGAGTGTTCATACTCTCATTGTTTTCCATAGACTGAATTGGCTTATCAAGAAACCCTTGAGGAATCAATCTCGTCTTTCTTGAACTTATCACTTTGTTAAAGCATGGCGTTCACCCATACCAAGGTTCCTATCTTCCATAGATGGTGGGTCAAGGTTTTTTTCTTATCAATTTATCCTTCCTATTTCCATCACTTTTCAATCTAGGTGCTTGTTTAAGTTTTGGGTCAACACGGCATATTGTGTTGGTTCATTCTTAAGCCTTAGCCGAAACCATACCTTTATTTCCATATCCGCTTTGAAACCATCCCATTTGGACCTATCTTTCATAACTTCAAGCCTATTTTGCAAATCATTAAGACTTACTCAAATTTACAATCGGGCAAAAAATACGACTCGGGAAATCTACATCCGAGCTCATATCACCAAAAAAGGGGTGTCACCGTGATTAGCAATGACAACAACAAGCTCATTCCAACTCGTACTGTCACAGGATGGAGGGTATGCATGGACTATCGCAAGCATAACGAAGCAACTCGAAAGGACCATTTCCCCTTACCTTCCATCCATCAAATGTTAGATAGATTAGTTGGGAAAGCCTTCTATTATATCTTGGATGCTTATTCAAGGTATAATTAGATTTCTATAGCTCACAATGACTAAGAAAATACCACTTTCACGTGTCCATATAGAACTTTCGCATTTAGATGAATGTTATTTGAGTTGTGTAATATCGCAACAACATTTTAGTGTTGCCTGATAGCGATATTCTTAGACATGGTGGAAAAGTTTCTTTATGTATTCACGAATGATTTCTATATTTTTGGCGATACTTTTGATAACTGTTTGAAGAATTTGGAGTTAGTTTTTTGTCACTGTGAAGAAACTAATCTTGTTTCGAACTGGAAAAAATGCCACTTCATAGTTTGTGAAGATATTGTTTTGGGACATAAAATATCACAGCAAGGGATTGCTGTAGACAAAACAAAGATTGAGGTGATAAAAAAGTTGCCACCACCTACCGCTGTCAAAGTTATTTGAAGTTTCCTTAGCCATGCAGAATTTTATCGATATTAAGGATTTTTTGAAGATATCCAAACCTCTTTGTACCTTGTTAGAACATAATAGAGCCTTCAATTTTGATGAGCCCTCTTTAAAAAGAGTTTAAAGAATTAAAAAAGCAACGGGTAACAACACCGATTGTCATAGCACCAGACTGGACACTGCCTTTTGAACTTATGTTTAATGCCAGCATTTTGCTATAGAAGCAGTATTCGGGCAAAAGAAGGACAAAGTGTTCCATACTATATATTATGCGAGTAGGACCCTGATAGACGCACAGCTTAACTATAGTACAATTGAAAATGAGCTATTAACTGTGATATTTGTGTTTGACAAATTTAGATTCTATCTAGTTGGTACCAAGGTCACAGTTTATACAGACCATTCTGTGATTAACTATTTAGTGACCAAGAGCGATGCCAAACCTAGGATGATCAGGTGGATATTACTACTATAAGAATTTGATCTTGAAATTTGAGATAGAAAAAGGATCGAGAATCAAGTAGCTGATCACTTATCAAGGTTAGAAGCAAGAAATGAAGATGGCAATATTCAACTCATTAAGGAAGAATTCCTAGATGACCAACTGCTAGTTGTCACGGCATTACCTTGGTATGTCGATATAATAAATTCCCTAGTGAGTGGGTTGCTAACACTTGAGCTCACCAATTAAAGAAGAAGGAAATTACTCATGATTCCAAGTAATATTATTGGGATGAGCCTTTCTGATTCAAACACTGTACAGATCAAATTATTAGGAGATGTGTTCCAGATGATAATATTCATAGCATTTTACAATGCTGTCATTCAGCACCTTACGGAAGACATTTTGGAGAAATGAGAACTACTTTATAGGTTCTCCAATCTAGTTTCTATTGGCCAAGGCTATTCAAAGTTACTCATGAATTCTATTAGACATGTGACCGCTGCAAACGAACGGGAAACGTATTAAGGAGGTATGAAATACTGCTGCAAAACATTTTAAAAGTTGATTTATTTGATGTGTAGGGGATCGATTTTATGGGTTCATTTCCACCTTCTTGGGGCAATATATACATACTTCCAGCCATAGATTACGTCTCTAAGTGGGTAGAAGTTGTTGCTCTCCCTACTAATAATGCCAAGTCGGTGGTGAAGTTCTTGTATAAAAATATCTTCACAAGATTTGGTACACCCCATGCACTTATTAGTGATGAGGGCTCCCATTTTGATTACAAATTAGTGCCAACACATTGAATAGGTATAGGGTGAGGTATAAGATTGCCACGGCATATCAACCCCATATTTTGGAGAAGTTAAATAGATTTTGGATAAAGTGGTAAACCCAACACGCAATGATTGGTCATCCAGATTGGATAAAGCTCTATAGGCATATCGTTTTACGTTCAAAACACCATTGGGGGTGTCACCCTTCAAGCTTGTCTATGGGAAGAGGAAGATGATGAAGT
Organism: Gossypium hirsutum; assembly: GCF_007990345.1. Taxonomy (NCBI): domain Eukaryota; kingdom Viridiplantae; phylum Streptophyta; class Magnoliopsida; order Malvales; family Malvaceae; genus Gossypium; species Gossypium hirsutum. Next base: position 37,219,138 of record NC_053434.1, on the reverse strand, counting down.
AGAGGTTGATAAGACCGAACCTAACCCCACTAGCACTGCCACTGAGGAGAAGGCCACAAAAGGACCAGAGGGAGATGAAGAGAAAACTGAATCTGATAGTTTTGAGATTGTCCATGATAGAGAAGAAGCAAACCCAAATTTTACACCACCTGTGGATGCTACTGCACCTGTCCCACTTGAATTGACTACGTCAATGACACAACAAGATTGTGAGATCAATAAGTTGATTGATGCTCTCACAATATTGGACAATGAGGAAGACGATATGGCAATCAACGTGTTGAAAAGGAAGCAACACTACAAGCATGCTGCACAAAAATCCACTTGTCCAAATTTAAGTAACAACAATTTCACTCCAACCTTTATTAATTTTTTTAGTTGCTTTTCATTTCATTTTAGCATGCATTCATCATTTTTGTCTTATCATTTTCTATCCATATATATGTTTGTGCATTCATAATTTTTTTCTATTCATGCATTAAGGACAATTCATCCCTTAGATTTAGCGGTGTGTTGTGTATATAGGTTGCATTAAAATCGTTATTCATTTTGTTCTTTTACATTCATCTTTCCATGACATATAAATTCTAAAGAATTGTTAGATAATGTTCAATGAGGAATTTAATTATTCGACATTCCTAGAAATTTGTGACAATGAATTAGGTGAGTTTAGCTTAGGATAGTTTGCTTGTAAATTGATCCCTAAAATTAGGATGTCCTAATTCTAATTAAAATTAATCTATAGTAAGTTTCTTTTAATAAACTTAGAGATTCTTGAAGCTAAAATTTAGTACAAAGACAATACTCAATAATGAATAAAGTGACAATGTTTAAGAAAACTCAAGGAAAAAAAAGCCATCAAATACTTCAATGCTTAGAATTGCCAAGTAAGTCAGCACCACTTTGTTTACTTTATCATGTTGTTGACTAGAAAGGTGAGTCCAAGTAAGAGTGAGTAATAAAGAAAAGAAAATTAGGGGCACTCCACTATAGTAACAGGCTGAGTAGCTAAGAATGTAGTTGTTTACTCCATTCATCTTTTAGGTCAAAAGCCTTAGCTTCATGAGTAATTATTCAAATCGTGACATGATTGAGTATTCATCAATTTAATGTATGCTCCATTGTAATTGTCGAGTCAAAGAACCACGTGACGACTGAATCCCCTTGGAAAAAAATAGGCATAATAAATGAATATGTATGTAATTGAGTACGTATAAGGCCAGATGGACTAAGTAAAAGACGAACTAAGTAAACTAGGAGATACTTATTATAGTGAAAGTTACATGACAACTTAGGATTTTTCTTTCTTCTAGGGCAATACTTTCCACACTACCTTTTCTAAATAAGCTTATGAAAACTGATCAAACTTTTAGACGTAGAAGATTCATTAGAACTGAAGTATAAAATTCTCTCTTAATGGTCTAACAATACGAAGGTGATTATGTTGCTATGACAATTATTATGTTCATGCATCCATGCATCTTTTTCTTGAGGACAAGCAATAACTCAAGTTTTGGGGGTGTGATAATTCTTGAAAAGAGTTACTTTTTAATCCTTTAGACTTGTTTAATTGTTCATACTTGATGAAATTTAGTTGCATTTTAGGAAATTATATTATTATTTTTATAATATTGCATCATGAAGCTTGGATTGTGCTTTCAATGTCACTATATGTTTACTTTTACTTGTGGGAGGAAAGGAGTTGCGTGTTTTTTACAACAGGTGCAGAAAGGAGGAAAAGAAATGAATGAGTGAAGTTTTGTCATAATGAAAGGTTGGATAAATTGGCAACACAAATGCCATGGCAATTCTAGAAAGATGTTGACCCGCTTGTTAATTCGTGCCACTTTCAGCCAGTTGTACTTGTACTAGAAATATCCACCTAATAAAGAGGGAGAAAAGAGTGTGTGCTAAGGAGGGCACCTACCCTATAAAAATAAGAAAGAGAAAGAAAGAAAGAAAGTTATTTTTCCTCTCACATTATTTCTTATGGGAGATCCAGAGACATGAGAAAAGAGGGTAGCAGCTAAGGAATAGAGCAACAACACAAGGAGGAAGGAGAATCATTCAACCTTGTGCTTCGTAAGATATTGTAGCACTAGAGTTTAGGTCTAGATTGGCAAAAGCTTTTTGAAGTTCTTCCTTTATTATCTTTATTGATTTTTTGTGAATTTTAACTGTGGTAATATGTTGTTGAACGATACTTTCATTTTGGATTTTAACTTCCAACTCATGAGCTAATCTCATCGGGTTGGGATTATGGGATGAATCTTTATTTCCTTTAATGACCAAGGCATTGTCCTGATTAGATTTGCTATTTCTATAACAGTCAACTTTTAGTCAAATCGAAATAGTAGTTTTGGGACCAAAAATCTGAGACCGAAATAATTATTTTATTATTATTTTAATTTCTACAACAGGATAATATGATTATGTGAAAATTTTGTTAAGAAATTTTATCGTTTGAATGCTTAATTTGATAAAAAGATTTAAATTACGTAAAATTTTGAGTTATATTAGCTAAAGGTACTAAATGCCTATGAAATTAAATAGTGGAAGTCCTTATGTGGTAATTATACCATTGTTAATATGAGTGGAAAAAGATGGACATCATTTAGGTAATTTTAATGGTATATCATTAAGGTTAATTTTGTAATTTGGTAATTAATGATAATTAAAAAAATTAAGATTTTTGTTTCATTCATCTTCTACAACTGAAAATACAACCTAAAATAGCCATGGGAGAAGCTTTACATTCGGTCAAAGCATTTTTGCTCAAATAGGTACGATTTTTGTCCCGTTTTTAATGATTTCTATGTTTTTGAGATCGTTGCAACTTAATCTAGCTAGCCCAAGGACTATTTTGCAAAACTGTTAAATATTTAGGGTTTTTTTCAATGATGAATATGTGTGTATTTTGAAGTTTGATGATAGAAAATAAATGGTTGTTGTCAGATAAACAACATTTGTTATGTGATTTTTGATAAAATTGTCAATTATGGATTTAATTGAGAAATGTGTAAAATTCATGGTGAAATAATGAAAATTTTGGGCTGTTAGTGACTTAATTGAAATTCGACTAGCGTGGGTATAGCTTGAATTGCATGAACTTGTATTTTATGAGATAAGGACAAAATTGTAAAATGTTGAAATATTTGGGGCACAAAAGTAAAGTTGCCTTAATGTGTATTTTGGACTAAATTGAATAGAATGATAATTAAATAAGTTAATTTTGATTACATTTAGATCAAGAAAAGGGAAATTCGGATTTAGATCAGGGGAAAAACAAAGTATGAGACTAATCGACTTATTTCACCGTTTCTGCAATCAAGGTAAGTTCGTACGTTAATAAGCATTATTATAATTGTGGTTTAAATGCTTTAATATTGAATATATTTTGTATACGACATTGCAGATATGTTCGACAATTATTCAGCAACAAGAAATCCCAGTTACGTTAGGAATAGATTAGGATACAAATGACATGTCATTAGGGATTATGTGATTTGGGTACTGGTCCGTACGTCCTATCGGTGGCTGAGTTATCCGACATGTGTTGCGAATACTCGTCAGTTTGTGTGAGTACCACTGTGTAGTTTTGTCATGACCGTCAGCTTGTGTGAGCAAACCCGTTGATGGCTCGAGGGTGAGCATTATATGTGATATGAGATTGAGATAGCTTCAGCTATATATGTGGCACTTAGGCTGCGAGATTCCCGAGTATCTGATAGTACTCCAAATGGTTCAACGGGTATACCGAAGATATGAAATGGTGAGAAATAAATATGTATAAGTATAGGTATGTTCGAGAACTATATAAGCATTGAATCTATGGAAGTTGTGAATTCATGGTTAATTGTGTGATTGAATATATTGTAACATTGTGACTAAATGTTTTGTAGTATGTTATGTTCATATTCTTAAATGGTATTGAATGGTGAGTTTTGCTTATTATTTTCATACGAGCTTACTAAGCTTTATAGCTTACATTGTTTAATTTTCATTGTTTTATAGTGAGATCAAAGCTAGCTCGGATTTGGGAATCGTCGGAGACCTTGTCACACTATCAAGCAATCACTTTAGAACTTTTGAATCTATGTTTTTGGGATATATGGCATGTATAGGAGTTATGGTCATTTTGGTATATGTTAGTAATGGTTTTAGCCATTTGATTTGGCTTGTTTTGTTTGATTTGGTTGTGTATATATATGCAAATGGCCTTTGTCTTGTGTTGATAATTGCTATGCAAATGATTGTCGGAAGCAGTTGATGTTTGAGAATTGTATACTTATGAGTTTAGTAAAAATGATGCATAATTAGAGGTCTCCACATTGATGATTTGTGAAAGTAAGGTTTGGTATGAAATTGAATGTCATATTGTGGTATTTGTGTACCTTGTACATGTTGGTATTGAAATGGTATGATTTATGCTTGGTTGAGGTTTGTTGAATGCCTATTATGCCATATTATGTATTATTTGGTTTGGTATAAGTGTATGCAAATTTGGGTGGCAAGATGGCTTGGTAAATAATTTATTTTTGTCCACACGGGCAGAGACACGGGCGTGTGTCTCAGTCGTGTATGACACATGGTCAGGTTACACGATCGCGTGTCCCCTAGTGTGTAATTAGAAATCAAGTCAGTATGCTTCACACGGCCTAGCACATGGCTGTGACTTGGCCGTGTGGCATAAGTTAGTATAGCCTACAAGATTGGCAGGGCCTAGCACATGGCCTGGCACATGAGCGTGTGAGGCCATTTCGAAGGGCACATAGGCTGGTCACACGGGCATGTGGTTTGCCATGTGACACAAGTCAGAGAGTTACACGGGGTCAAACAAGGGCAAGAACACGGCCATGAATTCCCATTTCGAATGTCCACACAGCATGTGACACAGACGTGTCTTCGGCCATGTGAGACACATGGCCAGGCCACACGGGCGTGTGTCCCTTATATTTTGCAAAAAAATTTTAGTTTTTAAAAATTTTCTGAGTTATTGGTTTAGTCCTGAAGCACTTTGAATGCATATCTGAGGCCTCGTACGCTCGTATTAGAGACAATGTGAATGTTGTTGAATGATGATTACTTTAAATTTAAAAATGTATGTGAAATATATGTTTAATTGTATGATAAGTTCGGTAATGCTCTATAACCCTATTCTGGTGTTGAATACGAGTGAGGGGTGTTACATTTATTGGTATCAGAGCTAAAGTTTTGTCGATTCTAGGACTAACGTAGCGTATGTGAGAGTCTAGCTACACATGTCATATATAACCTATGATAGTGTGATATCTCCTAACAGTTTTAAAATGTGTTTTCAAATAGTAAATGGATCCCAATTGAGCCGTAGCTGATGATGATGAGAGTAATGAGCCAGCCTCCGTTCATAGAGTAGCACAATCTGAGTTGAGACCTGTATAGGGTAGCCAGGAAGGAGAGGCCAAAGAAGCCTTCTTCTAGCTGATGAATGAGTGGTTTATAGAGTTTGTTGGAACAAATCCGGCTGCTCAGCAACATCAACCCCTACCTAATCCCCAACCAGTTCTCTAGCTCCTCAAGGTTTGGAACCTTTACGATTGACTAAGCTGACTATTGATAAAATTTGAAAATATAGGGCTGAAGAATTCAGAGCTACAGTTGATGACGATCCTGAGAGAGCCGAGCTTTGGCTTGAGAATACGATCAGAGTATTTGATCGACTATCCTGCACACCAGCTGAATGTGTAAAATGTGTCGTATCACTTCTAAGGGACATAGTGTATTAATGGTGAAATATAGTATCTATGGTACCGAGAGAACATATCACCTAGGAATTCTTTTAAGTTGAATTCAAAAAGAAATACATCAGCCAATGGTTTATTGATCAAAAGCGAAAAGAGTTTTTGGAGCTGAAACAGGGATGAATGTTTGTAACAGAGTACGAGAGGGAGTTTGTAAGACTCAGTAAATATACTCGAGAATGTGTTTCGACCAAAGCAATTATGTGTAAACAATTTAAAGATGGTTTGAACGAAGATATAAGATTGCCAGTCAGGATTCTAGAGTTGAAAGTATTTGTGCTGCTAGTTGACCGAGCTAGTAAAGCCAAAGACTTGGCAAAGAAAAGAGAAAAATTGATTTTGAGGCTGCAGATTCGAGAAAAAGATCGATGAATAAACCTTATCATTCTTCGTCAAAGAAATCATGGGATTCATATAGTCATCCGAATGCTTCAGCGGGATATTCTAATAAAGATCGTGGGGAGCAATACTCAATCCTAAAGCTCAATCTACTTCGGTGTCGATTGTTGGTAGTGTGAGAAATAATAAACCCAAGTGTCAACAGTATGGACGATGACATTTTGGAGATTGCTGGATAAATAATAAAGTTTGTTTGAAATGTTGTTTGTTAGATCACTTTATTCAACATTGTCCTGAGTTAGCCAAGAAAGACAAATTCTAGAATGCAAGACCGAGTAACACAACTTCTAGGGAGACCACTTAGAAATGCAAGAAATGTGACTAGTAGTAAAGGAACAACAAAGGACTATACTGTGAGATCCGAGGCTAGATCGCCAGCAAGAGCTTACGCTATTTGCGCTCACGAAGATGCGTCGTCACCAGATGTTATACCGGTGCATTTTCTCTTTATGACACTAATGTAATTGCATTGATTGAGCCTAGATTGACTAATTCATATGTCTGTATGAATTTAGTGTCTAGTAAGAGTTTGCCTATTGAGTCTACTGAGCTTGTGATTAAAATATCGAACCCTTTAGGCAAGTTTGTCTTAGTTGATAAAGTTTGCAAGAATTGTTCTGTGATGACTTGGGGTTACTATTTTTTGGCAAATTTGATTCTTTTATCATTTGATGAATTCGATGTGATTCTAGGTATGGATTGGTTGACTCTGCATGATGCTGTTGTGAATTGTAGACGAAAACTATTGAATTGAAATTCTAGAATAATGAAATCCTTCGAATTGAATAAGATGAGTCGAGTGGGTTGTCTATTATGATGTCATCGATGTCAGCTCAGAGATATGTGAGAAAAGGTTGTGATGCTTATCTTGCGTATGTACTAGATACAAAAGTGTCTAAACTGAAGATTGAGTCAGTGCCAGTAGTTTGTGCGCATCCGGATGCATTTCCAGAAGAGTTGCTTGGGTTGCCATCGATCAGAGAAGCTGAGTTCACTATTGAATTAATGCTGGGAACATCACCGATATTGATAGCCTCATACGGAATGGCTCTGACAGAATTGAAAGAATTGAAAGCTCAGTTGCAAGAGTTAACAGGTAGAGGTTTTGCATGACCTAGTTTTTTGCCCTGGGGTGCACCAGTGTTGTTTGTAAAGAAGAAAGATGGACCGATGAGACTGTGTATTGATTATCGTCAGCTTAATAAGGTTACGATTAAGAATAAGTATCATTTGCCAAGAACTGATGATTTGTTTAACCAGTTGAAAGAAGCAACATTATTTTTAAAGATTGATCTGAGATCTGGCTATTATTAATTGCGAGTTAAAGATTCAGATGTGCCGAAAACTGCGTTTATAACAAGGTACAGGCATTATGAATTTCTTGTTATGCCATTCGGATTAACTAGTGCTCCTTCAGTTTTTATGGATTTGATGAATCGAATCTTTATACCATATTTAGACAAATTTTTTGTTGTATTTATTGATGACTTTTTGATTTATTCCCGAGATGAATCTGAGCATGCTGAACATTTGAGAATTTTGCTACAAACATTGAGAGACAAGCAACTATTCGCTAAATTCAGCAAATGTGAGTTTTAGCTCTGAGAGGTTGGATTTTTGGGGCATATTGTTTCAGCAGAAGTTATACGAGTTTATTCGAGCAAGATTTCAGCACTTGTTGATTGGAAACCACCAAGAAACTTATCTGAAGTCAAAAGCTTTTTGGGATTAGCTGGTTACTATCGGCGTTTTGTAAAAGGATTCTCGATGATTGCTACACCGATGTCTAGATTGCTATAGAAATTCGAGTGGTCTGAGAAATGTCAGCAGAGTTTTGAACAGTTGAAAATATTGTTAACTAAGGCACCAGTTTTGGTTCAACCTGAGTCAGGTGAAGAGTTTGTGATTTTTAGCGACAGGTCATTGAATGGCTTGGGTTGTGTTCTGATACAAGAGGGAAAGTAATAGCTTATGCTTCCAGACAATTGAAACTGCATGAAAAGAATTATTCGATGCACAATTTAGAATTGGCCGCTATTATTTTTGCATTGAAAATTTGGCAACATTATCTATTTGGTGACAAGTGCCATATCTTTACTGACCACAAGAGTTTGAAGTATTTAATGACTCAAAAATATTTGAATTTACATCAACGAAGATGGCTCGAGCTATTGACAAACTATAAGTTAACGATTGATTATCATCTAGGAAAAGTGAACGTGGTCTCAGATGCTGAGTAGAAAATTTTTATTTGCTTTGCAAGTGATTAATACACGGTTAACTTTTTCTGATGATGGTTCTATTTTGGCCGAATTAAAAGCTAAACCATTATGTCTTCAACAAATTTGTGAAGCTTAGAAGTGTGATAATGAATTGCAAGCTAAAAAAGTGCAATGCGAGTCGACTACTGATTCAGACTTTAAATCAGATCTGATGATTGTTTAATGTTCCAAGATAGAATATGTGTACCAAAGAACTCTGAACATATTTAGGAAATTCTACACGAAGCACACAGTGGTTGTTTATCTATTCACCGAAGGAGTACTAAAATATATAATGATTTGAAACAATTATATTGGTGGTCGAGCATGAAACGAGACATTTCAGAGTTTGTGTTGAGATGCTTAGTATGTCAACAAGTTAAAGCCAAACATCAAGTGCCTTCGGGACTACAACAGCCTGTGATGATACCAAAATGGAAATGTGATAGAGTTACGATGCGTTTCGTATCAGGATTACCCCTGTCTCCAAGAAAGAAAGATGTTATTTGGGTTGTTGTTGGTCGACTAACGAAATCAGCACATTTCATTCTGGTACTTACAGAATTTTCGCTTGAGAGATTGGCTGAGTTGTACATTTCTGAGATTGTTAGATTGCACGGGGTGCCAGTTTCTATTATTTCGGATAGTGATCCGAGGTTTACGTCGCGATTTTGGAAGAAATTGCAAGAAATTTTGGGTACACGGTTACACTTTAGTACTGCATTTCGTCCTCAAACTGACGGTCAGTGTGATAGAGTAATTCAGATTCTCGAAGATATGCTTCGTTGTTGTGTTTTACAGTTTGAAGGCAGCTATGAGAAATATTTACCATTGGTTGAATTTGCGTATAACAATAGTTTTCAATCAAGTATAAAGATAGCACCGTATGAAGCATTATATGGTCGCAAATGTTGAACTCTATTGTACTGGACCGAACTTAGTGAGAAAAAGATTCACGGGGTTAATTTAATCAGAGAGACTGAAGAGAAAGTGAAAGTAATTCGCGACGGTTTGAAAACAAGTTTAAATTGACAGAAATCATATGCGGATTTGAAACGTAAAGACATTGAATTTCAATTCGGCGATAGAGTATTTCTAAAGTTATCTCCGTGGAAAAAGATTCTTTGTTTTAGTCACAAAGGAAAATTGAGTCCGCGATTTATCGGACCGTATGAGATTATCAAAAGAATAGGGCCAATAGCATATCGACTAGCTTTATCGTCAGAATTAGAAAAGATTCACAATGTATTTCATGTGTCGATGTTACGATAGTATCGATCAAATCCATCGCATGTAATTTCTCAGGAAGAAATTGAAATTCAACCTAATATGACGTATAACGAAAAGCCAATCAGAATTTTAGCTCGAGAGGTTAAAGAGTTGAGAAATAATAGCATAGCTTTAGTGAAAGTACTTTGGCAATGGCACAGTGTCAAAGAAGCCACGTGGGAACCAGAGGAAGCTATGAGAAAATAGTACCTTAACCTCTTTTCTGGTAAGATTTTCGGGGATAAAAATTCCTAAAAGGGGTCAGTTGTAACAGCCCGTTTTTAGTCAAATCGAAACAATGGTTTCAGGACCACAAATTTGAGGTCGAAATAATTATTTTATTATTATTTTAATGTCTATAGCATGATAACATGATTATGTGAAAATTTCATTAAGAAATTTTATTGTTTGAATGCTTAATTTGATAAAAAGGACTAAATTGTGTAAAGTACAAAATTTGAGTTATATTAGCTAAAGGTACTCAATGGTTATGAAAATAAATAGTGGAAGTCCTTATGTGGTAATTATACCATTGTTAATATGAGTGGACAAAGATGGACATCATTTAGATGATTTTAATGGTATATCATTAAAGTTAATTTTGTAATTTGGTGATTAATGATAATTAAAGAAAACAAATTAAGATTTTTGTTTCATTCATCTTCTACAACTGGAAATACAACCTAAAATAGCCATGGGAGAAGCTTTACATTCGGTCAAAGAATTTTTGCTTAAATAGGTACGATTTTTGTCCCATTTTAAATATTTCTATGTTTTTGAGATCGTTGTAGTTTAATCTAGCTAGCCCAGGGACTATTTTGAAAAACTATTAAATATTTGGGTTTTTCATTGATCAATATGTGTTTATTTTGAAGTTTGATGATAGAAAATAAATGGTTGCTGTTAGATAAACAATATTTGTTAAGTGATTTTTGATAAAATTGTCAATTAGGGATTTAATTGAGAAATGTGTAAAATTCATGGCAAAATGTGTTAAATAATGAAAATTTTGGGATGCTAGGAACTTAATTGAAATTTAGCTACCATGGATGTAGGTTGAATTGCATGAATTTGTATATTTATGAGATAAGGACTAATTTGTAAAAATGTTGAAATATTTGGGGCAAAAATGTAAAGTTGCCTTAATGTGTATTTTTGACTAAATTGAATAGAATGGTAATTAAATAAGTTAATTTTGATTACATTTAGATCAAAAAAAGTGAAATTCGGAGTTAGATTGGGGGGAAAAACAAAGTATCGAACTAATCGACTTAATTCGTCGTTTTTGCAATCGAGGTAAGTTCATATGTTAATAAGCATTATTATAATACATTTTAAATGCTTTAATATTGAATATATTATGTATAGTGCGGATATGTTTGACGATGATTTGACAATGAGATATCCCGGTTGAACCTTAGGAAAAGATTAGGCGACGAATGACATGTCATTAGGGATTATGTGATTTGGGTGCTGGTCTGTACGTCCTACTGGTAGCTGAGTTATCTAGCATGTGTTGCGGATACTTGTCAGCTTATGTGAGCAGCAGTGTGTAGTTTCATCATCACCGTCAACTTGTGTGAGCAAACCTGTTAATAGCTCGAGAGTGAGCATTATATGTGATATGAGATCGAGATAGCTTTGGCTATATATGTGGCACTTAGGGTGCGAGATTACTGAGTATCCGATAGTATTCCAAATGGTTCAACGGGTATATCGAAGATATGACATGGTGAGAAATAAATATGTATCAATACAAGTATGTTCGAGAACTATATAAGCATTGAATCTATGGAAGTTGTGAATTCATGGTTAATTGTGTGATTGAATATATGTTAAAATTGTGATTAAATGTTTTGTAGTATGTTATGTTCATATTCTTAAATGGTAATTGAATGGTGAGTTTTTCTTATTATTTTCATATTAGCTTACTAAGCTTTTAGAGCTTACATTTTTTATTTTTTCATGTTTTATAGTGAAATCAAAGCTAGCTTGGATTTGGGAATAGTCGGAGAACTCATCACACTATCAAGCTATCACTTTGGTACTTTGAATCTATGTTTTTGGAATGTATGGCCTGTATAGGAGTTATGGTCATTTTGGTATATGTTAGCAATGGTTTTAGCCATTTGAGTTGACTTATTTTGGTTGATTTGGTTGTGTATATATATGCAAATGGCTTTTGTCTTTGTTGATAATTGTTATGCAAATGATTGTGGTACATGGTTGATATTTAAGAATTGTATGCTTATGAGTTTAGGCAAAATGATGCATAATTGGAAGTGACCACATTGATGATTTGTGAAAGTGAGGTTTGGTATGAAATTGATTGGCATATTGTGGCATTTGTGTGCCTTGTAAATGTTGGTATTGAAATGGTATGATTTATGCTTGGTTGTGGTTGGTTGAATGTCTATTTATGGCAGATTATGTTTTATTTGGTTTGGTATAAGTGTATGGAAATTTTGGTGGCAAGATGGCTTGGTAAATAGTCTATTTTTGTCCACACGGGCAAAGACACGGGCATGTGTCTCAGTCGTGTGTGACACATGGCCAGGTTACACGTCCCCTAGTGTGTAATTAAAAATCAAGTCAGTATGCTCCAGACGGCCCAGCACACAGGCGTGTGACTTGGCTATGTGGCATAAGTCAGTATACCCTATAGGAATGGCACGACCTAATGCATGGCCTAGCACACGGACGTGAGGCCATTTCAAATAGCACACAAGTTGGTCACACGGGCATATGGTTGGCCGTGTGACCCAAGTCAGAGAGTTACACGGGGTCGGATACAAGCTGGAACACGGCCATGTGATCCCATTTCAAATGTTCACGAAGCCTGTGACACGGGCATGTCCGTGTGAGACACTCCAATGTGCATCTAATTCATATCTATATTGATATACCTAAACTTCATATTTTATCCTATTAACTAATCTTTATTTGGATCTCACCATTATCAATATCATAAGCACATCAAATTGAATTAAATATCATATTCGGATTTACAACCACACATGAATGTATACCTATATTGATATTAGCAACAGCTTGACATTTTTAACTATCCATTAAAACTAACCCAAAACATACTTAATCATTTCCATCATTTACCATTTGAATCCATACCAAAACAATCAACCAAAACAATCATGAAACATATTCATTACTTACCACTTAGCAACCAAACCTGTTAAGTTAATATACCATCATCCATCACTCTAATTATAGCACACTTCATATTTCCAAAATGAGCTAACTATTAAATCGATTATCAAAACCAAACTCATCAGACATTTTAACTAAGAACATGTAAAACCAAACTTAAGCATTATAAGCAAGCCATTTTCGCATGGCTTTAAATACATACTCATTCAAAATAATTAACTCTAAGACTAGCCTATACATGCCACATAACCGAGTCTCAAAACATTATTTACTGAAATGATAACCAGATAGTGTGATGTCATCTCCATCGACTTCCAACCTGAGCAGATCTCCGAAAATCAATAAACATAGGACAAACACACAAAATAAGCTTTGAGAGCTTAGTAAGCTATAAGAAAATAAATAACTCAATGACAATAACAATTCAATTACAAACCAATTTATATTATCGTAATCACGTTTAACTTCAAACTTATAATTTCAAATAATAGATATACTTTCATTTTGCCAAATATCCATTTAACTAATATTAATATATCATCCAAATTCCCAAAGCCACAATATCAATAATTAACCAAATATACATAAACTAATATACATAGGTTCATGGATCATTTCATAATTATTCTTACTTTATATCATTAAGGCCATACATAATCATTTATATAAGTTTGCATATAGGTCACAATATGATATCACTATACTTAACCTTTGGACGAATGTACTGTATCTATTATCAAGGTAACATTTAATTTCAAAACCATAGTACCATTATATAATAGAATATATACACACCTATAAACGTATGTTCTTGAATCAAACTTTAATATCTCATACTTATACTTATCATGTAGCCGAATATACATATGTCTATACCAAAGTATTTACACTATTAAAATCATATTATCAATGCATAAAGTCGAATCTTTAAACACTTGTTTACATATACTCATGTATCAAACCTTAATACTACATAATTACACTTAACTTATGGCTGAATATACTTCACAATTACTCACAAATTCAAACTAACATCATACATATGTTTGTATCAAATATCAAATAATCAATTTACCTTATTTTCAAATAGGAATCAACTATCACGTACCTGGTCACTTAGCCCAATTTATACATTTGTACACAACTTACCTTTGCCCGTTGAACCATTTGGAATTGGATAGGACACTTGGATAATCACATATATCATACAATGCCAATGTCTCAGACATGGTCTTACATGTAATCACAAATCGATGCCACTGTCCCAAACAGGGTCTTACTCGCACACATATATCGGAATCACATATCAATGCCAACGTATAAAAATGTGGTCTTACTCGCACACATATATCGATGCCATGGTCTTACTTGCACATCACATATCGGAATCCTATGTCATGACATATGTATCCTAACTATTCCTAAGGTTCATACGGGGCTTTCGAACGTTGTAACTCAGTCGAAACGAATTCATGAACATAGTTGCCAAGCTTGTATACATTTGACAATTACATATATATATTCACATTTTTCATTTCAGTACATATAATTTGCATTTAATTAAAATGAAGTACATCTATTTGCTTATAAACTTACCTCTACAATAGTAATCGGGACTAGACAACTAGTCGAAAACTTTTCCCCTATCCAAATTCGATTTCTATATTTCTTGATCTAATTCAATACAAATTCAACTTATTTAATCAAATATTCAATCAAATTTATCCAAAAACACATAAATGGGCTAATCACAATTTTGCCCCTGACATTTCACATTTTTCGCAATTTAGTCCCTATTGCAAAACAACACAAAATACTCAAAATTTCACTATGCCCATGTTAGGCTGAATTTACCTTAGGCCCCTAGCAGCCTGTTAGTTTCATTTATTTCACATTTTGACCCCCTCAATTTATAATTTTTCTCAATTTAGTCCTTAATACGCATTTTTATCAAAAATCGCTTACTAAAACAAGATAATCTAACATTAAATATTTATTTTTTATCATCAAACAACAAAAAAAAAACAAGCTCTCATCAATGGAAAATCACAAAATACACAACCAATTCAAAATTCAAGATTGGGCTAGCTAGTACTCGAAGCAACGATCTAAAAAATGTAAAAATTATCAAAAACTGAGTAAAAACGAACCTTGAATCAAGCTTGGAAGGTGGCCGAATATTTGAAAGCTTCAAAACCCATCTTCTTTCTCAAGTTTCGGTCATGAAAAGAAAATATATTCACTTGGTTTTATTTTATGTTTTTTATAACATATAATATTATTTTTTTTACTAAATTAACCTTTATAAAATAAAAATAAAACTATATAATACATGTCCAAAACCGTCCATGCTATAGCCATTTGGTCTAATTTCATTTTAAAACCTCAGTATTAAAAGAACAACAACAATTTAGCCCTTTTTACAAATAACATCAAATTTTCATTTTTACGCGATTAAGTCCTTTTAATTAAATCGAGCACACAAACGATAAATTTTTCACACAAAAATTTGACACATATCAATTCTGTAATATTAAAATATTTTTCTGACTCAGATTCGTTGTCTCGAATCCACTGTTCCGATTAGGGTCTAAACCAGGATGTTACATTTGTGGAGACATATTGAGTAAGCTATATAAAATAAGGAGAATTTGGATTGGTTGAAGCCATTTGGAAATGATTTCTAGAGTGGTACGAGATAGATGTGACTGGTGAGAAGTAAAGGGAAAGGAGTTTTCAAGAAAGTTGACATGACGAGAAATATATGTTTTAAAATAAGATAAATCAAGTCAAATATAGGCACTTTGTGTAAAAGAGTAACCAAGAAAAACACAAGGTGTGAAACGAGAGTCAATTTTATGTTGAGAATAAGGATGAAGCCACGAATATCATAAGCAACCGAACGCCTGATGTTTAGATTAGTTGGGTAGATTCCCAAAAAGTTTTTCAAAAGGAGATAAAAGATGTAGTGTATGTGTGGGCATACAGTTGATGAGATTTATAACAGTGGCAAAGGCATAAGTCCAAAAATTTAGAAACATGGATGCATGAGTGAGAAAAGATAAATTGGTGTCAACAATATGACAATGTCATCGTTTAGAAAGACCATTGTGTTCAAGTGTATGAGGTATAGTACGATGGGATATACCATTGTTGGAGAGAATTTTTAAGAGCTTGATATTATTACCATTATCTTAATAGAAAGTAACAATCTGATGTTTAAATTTGTTTTCAACTAATGCCATGAAGTGCAGAAAGCCGTCATAAACATGGGATTTTTGCTTAAGTGGATAATACTAGATGTATCAAGTATAATGATCAACAAAAATAACATAGATTGAAAACCATCAGTAGAATAAATAAGAGAGGTCCATAAATCAGAAAAGAGAAGTTCAGGTGGATGGAATGAGGTTAAGGTAGAAGAAAAAAATGAAATTTTATGTAACACCCTATACTCAACCCAATCATCAGATTCGGGTACCAAATGATTGAATGAACCATACAATTTAACTAATCCTGAACCTATCTACATATATACTTGATCAACTTAAATATAATGAACTGGATGTTATTTACTACCATACAGAACCAGTGTTAAACTCATAAAATTGGGTTTTCATACAACTATTTACAAAGTTTGAATCATAACTTTGAATCTAATACATCCATCTTAATCCTCGAGGTGAAGCCTCTAGGAGTGCCCCTTTATATGAATGTTACGATTACAACTCCCTTTGCCTCAAATTGATGAAGTCTAGGTCAGTCCTTTCTCATAGCCACTATGTTAATCTTTAACCCTGCAACCAACGCAGTACAATCATAATTTCTGATGAACTTAGCCATATTTGATGAAATAGTGTAACAATCATGTTTCGATGTTTTTTTTTCTAAGATACAAAATTTTAAAGCAAAGAATTAAACTCCCTATATACTCTTAGCCTTATATAGATTTCACCTGTGTGGTCACCTCCGTGGCCATTTTACTCAACTCGTAGTTGGCAAACTTATTCACCATTTTAGCCACCAGTGCATTCTCTACAACCATGGTTCTCAAAGATATTGCCTTGGTTTTGCCTCACTGCAAATTCCATTTTACCTTAACCAACTCAGCATTCACCATTATAACTATATGGAGAATCGATCTTATTGGATACCCTACCATTGTAATAGCTTTGTACATTACCGTCTAACCCTGGCTCACGTTTCACCAAATGGTTTGGTTATAATTTTCTTTAGGTTATAAAATTTATTAATTTCTAGGGTAGGAAAAAGAAAAAGAAGAAAAAGAAAAAAAATTGCAAATAGCAATCCACGTGGCGATGTGCGAATGGCCAGCGCTACCACGTTAGCAAAAAAGTAACGGCGTTAGGCTTGAGTACCAATACAGTGGACGAAATAAAAGTTCAGGTATCAATTTGGGAGAAAAAAACCATAAGTACCAATCCGGGAGGAATGGACAAATTGGAGTACCAATTTTATATTTAACCCTTTATTATTTGATTTATTTTCCCTTTTTCTTACTTTCAATTTTTTCTTTCTTTCACTTTTTTATTAATTTTATTTTCTTCTTTTTCCTTTTCTCTTTTTCTCTCCCACAACCTCAGTCATTGTATATTCCTCCATTGCCGACAAACCTGCAAAACTATAATAGCAGCAAAGTCAAAGAGCCAAAAAAGTAAAACACAAAAAGAAGAAAAAAAGAAAGTAGAGAAAGGCCCATCACGTTTTGGCCAATGAGTGTTTGAAACATTCATTGGATAATCCAAATGGTTGATGCCTTCACTAGGGCCAAAAAGAAGCCACCACCAAAGTTTGGCAGGAAGCCAAAGATAGAGGTGACAAATAAAGTTGAAAGGTTGAAACATTTATGTTTTTATTTTGTGGACCTTTGAGAAAGATAAACAAAAAACAAATTGACAAAAGAAAGAGGGGAGAGAAAGCAACACGTCAGTCCTCATTTTGGGTCAATCCGAGAAGGTTTGTTGACGGTGGAAAGACGTATTGCGACCAGAGCTATGAGGAAGAAGAAGAAGAGAGGAGGAAAGAAAAATAAGTAGAAAAAAAGAAACTAAACCAAGAAAAAAGAAAGGAAAGAAAAAGTTGAAATTGAAAAAATTTCAACTTTGTAAAAAAAATTATTTAAATATTTTTACAATTTGGATAAAAGAAAATATTTATAAAATATTTAAAATAATATCTAATATTTACAATAATTTATATAAATATGGTTGACAATTTTTATTTTAAAAAAAGTTATTTCTTAATATTGGAAAAAAATTATGTCTAATATTTTTATCTTTTCAATATTGTTCTAACTTATTATATATTTTTTAAAATTTTTACACTTAATTATAATTTTTATATTTTTCTAAAGTTTATACTTTTTTATAATTTTTTATAATTTTTTTAAAATTTCTTAAATGTTTTAGATTATATATGTATTTAAGTTTTTAAGTTATATATATTATTATTCTTAGACGATGATGATGTGACACAATCTTCGAGTGTAACGTCAACACACCTTAACACTATCTATAAAAAGGATAATGTGTTACCACATACAAGTTCATATACCAACTTAAAAAAAAGTAGTTAAATTCAAATTTTAAAATATGAAATATCCTTAATTTAAAATAATTAAAGGCATAAATTGATATTCTTTTAAATCAAATAAGTTAAAGTTTAAAAGTATTTTACCATGAAAAGTTAAAATGCGATTTCAGAAAATTTGATAATGTTATTGGAATCCATGGAGTATTTTTTTGGTAGAAAAGGACAGCATTAAACGATTACATCAGATAAAACCATAATCAAGAGGAAATAGACATGTTGCAATCTCTTCCCAACATGCCCATGACTGAAGACTGTGGGGATCTAAATAAACGTATCAAAGAACTACCTATATAAGCACATTTAGTCATGTGATCAGCAATACCATTAAGAGTTCTCAGGATATGTCGGATATGAATCTCCCATTTTCGATGCAAAGCTTGATGTAACAGACGTAGTTCCAGTAAACTAGTACTAGCTCCTCCACTAGAAAAAAGTTATTCAAGCAACAAAGCATTATCATGTTCAACTTCAACTTTTCGAAACCCTTTCTCCCAAGCTAAGAATAATCCTTCCAATATCGCTCTTGTTTCAACTTTAAAGAAATACTCGTTACCGAAACTCATCGTGTAGCTCCATAACCAATTTGCATTTGAATCTCTAAGAACACCCTCAATAAAAGTCCTTCATTCCAAATTCGACACAGCCCCATCTGAATTGAGTTTTATCCAATCCGTTACAAGAGAAATCCGACTCGAAAGACTCCTCATGGTCCCCAAAGTTTTCATCTGCACATCCAAATCCCGATAACTCTTAGCCCACATGTATCCGGTATCCACAATAGCCCCAATACTACTGTGACTATTAAAAAACACACACTCATTACTATTCTTCCACAGTAGCCAACACAAGATCACAAACAGTGTTTGCCACTCTATTTCTTCACAGTGAAGATTACCTTTATCCTGCAAGTTCCAAACTAACCAAACTATCAGTACACAAAGGACAAAGACCATCCTCTATCATATGCCTACGTCTTCTCTCATTTTTTGTCAATAATCCATCATGCCATAAAAAGCCATAAGAAAACATGTACCCTTTCAGGCACCGGAACTCTCCAAATCATCTTCCAAATAGTAGCTTCCAAATAATACAAGCAGTTTTTGCCTAACCTTGCTTACAATAAAGTCGAAAGTATGCACAGTAACTCTGTTATGAAACAATGGCATACCAAGGTAACATCCAAGATCATCCACTTGACTGAATCCCACACTCTCGTAAATCACCTCAATAATCAAACTAGGAGTATTAGGGGAGAAAAACGTCTACGACTTGGACTTGTTAACCTTTTGCCTAGAAAAGTAACAGAAAATTTCTAGTATACTACTCACCACAATAGCTTGATCCCTACTAGTTTCACAAAACAACATAAGGTTATCAGCAAAGAAAATTTGACACAAAACGGCCCTCTACTTGAGAGGAACAAAGGATTCCAACTCCCATTCACAGTAGCCTCTTCAATAAGGTGCCCAAGCCTCTCCATACAATGGACAAAAAGATAAGGCGATAAAGGGTCACCCTGCCTTATACCACGTGACAGTTGGAAAGCGTTAGTAAGAGTCACACTCCATAATACCTGGGGTGAAGTAGAAGAAATGCAATGCAATATGACACTAATTAACTGCTCAAGAATTCCTGCCATTAACAAAGTATCTCGTAGGAAATCCCAGTTGATTCTATCATAATCGTTTTCGAGGTCTATCTTCATGGTCATACCACATTTGTTTCCTCTAAAGTTCCTCCAAGAGTGCACCACTTCTTGTGCCACTTTAATATTATCGACAATATCTTTGCCTAGAATAAAGCTTGATTGGTTCTGACTTATCAATTTCACCATCAAAGGTCACAGTTTGTTAATAATCGTCTTCGTAAGAATCTTATACAATAGTGAACACAAGCTAATAGTCTAAAATTGATTAATTCTCTCCAGTTTCAGTTCTTCGGATAAGAACTAGTAATGTTCTGTTCAATTTTGGATCCAGCCACAACCCACCCAAATTGTGTCTAACAAAAGAACACACTGACGGTCCCACAATCTCCTATTGAGTCTGAAAGAAACTAGCATAAAACCCATCCACATTTGGGTCTTTAAAAGAGCCATACTAAACACTGCTCTATGTACTTCCTCATCTGAAACTATTGAAATAAGATGTAACACCCCTAACCCATATCCGTCGCCGAATTAAGGTTATGAGGCATTACCAACTATTTTATGATTCAAATAAATACGCATTATAAATTATAACTCAAAGTTTTTATCACATCAATGCTTATAACATAATCAAATACCAAATCTTAAATAATCATATCAATCACAACGCAGCTTAATTTAACATAATCCAAAATATATCAAAACAATTCATAACATGTATATAATAATAATTTTATTATTGTATTATTAGACTTATTTTGTATTGTCCATGCGCATACTTATCAACCATAATATATATAACAACTTATAAGAGCCCAACTAACATGTAATAACCGAATGTTAGGTACAGATGTTCTTTTAAATCAATTCAATTCTCTCATATGAATCTAATACCCATTTTAATTAAATTACCATGATAACCAAATAAAATTTCATTCATATCATTAATTTGGTCTATAAGTGAGCACCGAATACTCACCATGCATATGTCCTGATTCTTACCTAACTAACACATGATCTACTTAAGCATAATTAACAACTATCATATATCATAAGGCCAAAACACATAGCAACTATACATACATCATATATTTGGGTTACGTTCTTGACATATGCTCAAACCAAAATCACATATATGCACAATCATAAATATTATACCCAACCATAAATCTCATGAACCATAAATCTCATGAACATGTGTATAAATGCCTAACCATAGAACAACCATATTCTTTATCTCATTCTAACATATAACCAAAAGTATTTATCAATTAAATGAGATTATATCTATCATTAGAAGATATTAACCACCTATAGACATATTTAAAACATAAATCTCTCAAGCCATGTAACAAACATTTCAAAACAAATTTAAGACATAACAAAATCAATTATATGCACATAACTAAAATCACCAACCAACTTATACGTACAAAATAAACATCACAAACATCATTCATTCATGTCACAGCATATTAACTGAAGTGGACTTATGCCATGATCACATCAAAACCGAATTCGAACATTTAAATAAGCCATTTTCACATGGCTTTTATACAAAACCAAAGTTCATCACATCAAAACACAATTCAGCCTACACATTCCATAATTTAAGTTCGATGATTTAAATACCAAAGCTGTGGATAGTGTGGTGAACTTTGCTAACGATCCTCGAGCTCGTAAGTTACTTCAAAATCTATAAAACAGAGTAAAAAAATACACCTAGAGTAAGCTAACTTAGCTTAGTAAGCCTTAAGCAAATTAAACAATTAATGCATAATAACATCTCAAATTACTAATCATTTCAATAAATAAATTAACTTATGCATTTGTAATCACATTTATTTCCGAACTTTTAATTCCATATATATATGTATATAACATCAATATATTTTCAAATTTTGAAGCCACATTATCTTATATATTCGAATACACATATATATTTAAAGACATATATTCATCACTCAAAGTTTAACATTACATCCATATACAACTATAAGACCAAATAAATTTTTCATATTACACATATATTGCCTCAACTTCATGTATCCTTTTTCATCACATATCAAGAAATTAGTTCACCTTATTTATGAATAGATAACCAACTATCACGTACCTGATTGTTTTAGCTCGTTTAACGTATTCAATTACCACATTAGGATAAAGTCTTTTAGGCATAAACTTATAATAATTCACCGGCATTAAGCTTGCTAGGCCTAAGCCTGTGTCACATATCGGCACAAGGCCTGCTAGACTCAATGTTTGATTTTATACACCGGCAATAAGCCTGCTAGGCATAAAGCTCGATTTAATTACCAGCACAAGGCTTGCTAGGCTTAAAGCCCGAATGTCACTATTATAAAGCTGTCTCATAAACAATTCTTATATCGAAAATTCCAGATATTCCATATAGTTCATTCTGACTTTCAAATGTTATAACTCAGTCGTAACAAATTCGTTAACATATCTCCCAAGCTTATTTACATTTAGCTTACATGAATATATATTCAAATAATTCATTTCAGTATATAAAACTCATAATTATTTAAAAGTAACGATGTTTAATTTCTTAAAGACTTACCTCAGATATCGATGAATGATGTAAATCGACTATTCGACTATTTTTGCTTTTCATCGATCCAAGTCCAATTTATTTTGTTCTTGATCTTAATTAAGCTTGAATACAACCGAAACCTAGCTTCTTTTTCTTTTTCTTTCTATTTTCATGTTCGGTCAAAGAGAAAAGTATGAACCATGGCTTTTTAATTATGTTATATTATAACTTATATTATCATATTATTTAATTACTTATTTAACCTTTAATAAATAATATGGATTCTTTATAATGGTTGTCTACAACCGTCCAACACCAATATTCTGGTCTATTTGCAACATGAAACCTTCATTTAAAAGAACAACAACAATTTGGCCCTTTTTAAAATTAACCATCAAATTTTCATTTTACGCGATTAAGTCCTTTTATTTAATCAGACACTCAAACGACAAAATTAAATCACAAAAATTTCACAGATATTAATTCACACAGACTAGACACTGAAAGTAATTTTTAAATATTTTTCTGACTCAAATTCGTGG
This sequence comes from Gossypium hirsutum, assembly GCF_007990345.1. Taxonomy (NCBI): domain Eukaryota; kingdom Viridiplantae; phylum Streptophyta; class Magnoliopsida; order Malvales; family Malvaceae; genus Gossypium; species Gossypium hirsutum. The sequence continues at coordinate 37,195,904 of NC_053434.1, read as the reverse complement.
TCCCAAAACCACCGTTTTGATTAGGGTCTAAATTGGATTGTCACATAAGTGCCCTCATCTCATCACAGGAAAACACAGGAAATTTACTTCTATAAGGGAAAAGACCACTAGTCACATAGTCCATGGAATAAAGTTAATTAAAGAATTGCACCACATATTGTCTCAACACATCCTCCTCAAAACACCATTCATTATCCACTAAAAGACCCTCAACTTTATTCTGCTTCTGTCTTACCAACATACGGCTCTGAAAATAGGATGTATTCCTATCCCCATCTTTTAACCATTCTACTCTGGATTTTTGAAACCACAACAACTCCTCATGAGCTAAAACTTCCTCAATTTCCTATCATAGTTCGTACTCCTGTCTATGAAGCGATTGAGAGGAGCAAACCTCAAGGACTTTTTGAACCCTTTCCACCTCAGAAATCAACTTTATTTTGTGTACAAAGATATTCCCATAAATGTAACACCCCTTACCCGTATTCGACACCAAAACAGTGTAAGAGGCATTACCGGACTTAAACATAAGCGAACATACAAAACTGAGACGTAAATTTTCATCCAAATTTAAAACTTTTCATTTACATTCACATCGTACGTAAAACGAGCCTACGAGGCCCAAAACATGCATTGGAAGTGGTTTAAGACTAAACTGAGAACTTTGGAAAATTTCCCAACAGTTAGAAAATTTTTCATATTTTAAGAGCTACATGCCCATGTGGCTTGGGAGACACCCGTGTAGACCGTGTAACACTCCTCGCCCGTATCCAACGCTGGGATAGGGTTTGAGGTGCTACCGAACTTAAACTCAACCAACTACATAAAATCGAGTTGTAAAATTTTGCTCAATTTAAAACTTTTCCTTGCAAATACATTTTTTCCCTTAAACGGGCTTACGAGGCCCAAACCATACATCCAGGGTGGTCCGGGACTAAACCAAGAATTCAAGAAAAACTTGGAAAATTTCATGCTTTAAGACTCCACACGCCCATGTGGATATAAGACACACACCCGTATGAATTAATTTCTAATTCACACTTACAGGGGTTTTCACACGGCCAAACACACGTCCGTGTCATTGGCCCATGTCCCTCACAAGGCCACGACACACCCGTGTCTTAGCTCGTGTGCAAAAACCTGGGTATTCTGAATCTGACTTCAACATCCCGAAAATGTCACACGGCCATGGCACACGCCCGTGTGCCTACCCGTGTGGACAAATGCAAGGCTATTTTACAAGCCATTTTGTCATCCTCACAACATACACACACACACTTATACAATAGCATACAAAAATCATACATGGGCACTTAAACATCCGTAAACATGTTATGATCATGTCAATTTCTCATGCAATAGATATCAAATATTTTACTCACATCTTTACCACATTCATGCCATAATCATTTTAAGCACATCACATAAGACCATAGCACATGCATGCATATATAAATAGGTTTACAACCTTAATAGCTAATGTAAACCAATACATTTGGCTAAAACAAATGTCACACGCTCAAATATTTAAACTCCTATACATGTCATAGACTCAAGGTACTTGAAATCACTTACACCAATGGCGATAGCTTGATAGTGTGATAATATCTTCGACAAACTCCAACTCGACCTCACCTAGCAACACTAGAGAACATGGGAAAGGAAGGGGGTAAGCTTCACGCTTAGTAAGTTCATATGAAAACAATAAGCAACTCATTAACATGCTTTTATCAATATTCCCAACCTATTCTCAAGTTCAAGATAAGTTATCTTCTTGTACAACATTCAATAAAATATTTATATCTTGAGCTACGAAACTCAAAATTAGGTTCCCTTAATTTTACACAAAACTAGACTCATGTACCTTTCTACAATATAATTTCCAGAATTTTTGGTTTAGCCAAATAGTATAGTTTATTGCTTAAAGTTACCACTAATTCACTACCTGACAGTTCCAACCCTTTTGCACTAAAGTTTAATTATCTCATATCAGAGGACTCGAACTGTGACAGCCCAAAATTGACCCTAGTCGGGAAGTGGTTTCGGGACCGCTAAACCGAGTCACCGAAATGTTTGAATGTGATATTTATTGTCTACAATATGTAATTATGAATGTGTGAAAATTTCAAGCTTCGATTTAGTCGATTGCATGTGAATTCAGTTAGTAGGATTTGTGTGACACTTTTGAAATGTGATAGGCTAATCTATAAGGATCTAATAGTGCATGTAATAAAAAGGGAGGACTTGCATGTCAAATTTCCCCCCTAATTAGTAGTGGCCGGCCATGCTATGAGTGGAAACATGTCACAAACATGTTATGTTAGTGAGGTATGTTAGGAAAAATAAAATAAGGAGTATGGGTAATAAAGAAATGGAAAAAAAAAAGAATGTGTGTGAGTGTTCCCCCCCATTGCCGTGAGTTAAAGAAAAGAAAAAAAAATTTGTTCATCCTTTTTCATTTCTTTTGGCCAAAAATTCTAAGGAAGGAGGAATTCATTTCTTTTGGCCGAAAATTCTAAGGAAGGAGGAAGGAGTTCTTGCTTCATGTTTGGTTTGGAAGAGGATTAGGAGGAGGTTTGGCCATACTTGTATCTAGATTAAGGTATGTTTGAGGTTGTGCCATGAGATTCATGCATGTTTTTAGTTGCTAGCTTGAGTTCTAATTAGCCCATGGTTCAAATCTTTGCTATGTCATGGGGATGATATTCGGCCTAGGTGGATTTTGTGTTAATGCCATTGCATGCTAAATATGAAGCTTGTTAATGATACATGTGATGGTGGATTGATGACTCTTGGATTTTCTTTTTAGCATTTTTGAGTGAGACATTAAGTTCTTTGTTTAACCATGACCAAAATTGAAATGGTTTGGTGTTGTGATGTATTCGGCCATGGTATATCCATAAGTATGATTTATGCTTATTGCATGGTAGGTAAGATTTGTGTTTTGGATTTATGTTCATGTTTAGTTATAATCAACTTTGAGATTCGGCTCTTGCACATATATATATATATATGTTTGCACATGACGTATTGGTATGACATATACAATATCTCAAGGTATATATTTACATATAATGGTGTTTCGGTTATGGAGTACATGATGGATGCGTATTGAGTTATAATATGTAATGCATTAGTTAGTAAAAGGTATGCCATTTGTGTTTGGTATTGAGTATATAATTGGCCTCAACATAGACATGCATAATCAGCCACATGAATGAGTACATAGGTTGATGTGTTGTTCGGCCATAGGTAAGCATATTGAAGGCTTTATCTTGACTTAGAAAATTCGGCTAAGGAGAGTATTAACTAATGTGTTGAGTTTGATTCATGATTCCGTACATATGTGACTTTAATGTCTAATGAATATATGTGGGCCAAGTACCTTGAGTTCCTCTTTTCGATGCTCAAATGATTAAATCAATTTATTTGTTAAATTAAGCTCAAGAGAAAAGGGGAACTAAATCCGATAAAGGGAAGGAAAAAGTGGTCGAATAGCCATCGGAATCGTTCGACAACATCCGAGGTAAGTTTTCGAGTAATGGGACTTAAATTATGATTCGATTAGATTATGTCTTAAGTAAATCAAAATCATGCTCTTATATGTGGCTATTGAGCCGAAATTGTAAATGTGATAAGTATCTTGTGTTTGAGCTTTGGTAATGAAAATGAAATATGAATGTGTCATGATTTATTGATATATGTGCATGGTTACTCGAATGATATCCGGGCTAAGTCCCGAAGGCTTTTGTGCTAAGCGACTACATCCGGACTAAGATCCGAAGGCATTTGTGCTAGCGACTATATCCGGGCTAAGACCCGAAGGCATTTATGCTAGTGACCATATCCGGGTTAAGACCCGAAGGCCTTGTGCGAGTGGTTATATCCGGCTAAACCCCGAAGATGCTTGATTTGGGAACGAGCGATCTTGCTGTAAAAATTTAAATTAATACGCTCGTAAAATCCCAGCGATGAGGTATGTTTCGTGTGTGCTTTGAATTAGTTGATCCCTTACAAATCTGTATTCGCTCAGTCGATAAATGAGCTACCGGCCTTTGGCTAAGTTGATCTTTTGTGTATGAACATAAGGGTTGGTAATGTGAAGTAAGTATGATATTGAAAATTTGTGCATATGAAATTATCCGTTTAGCTATATGAATGCTCTACTTTTGTTGTGCTGGAATCCCTTGCTCAAAACTTACTAAGCATAAATTGCTTACTCCGTTTCTTTGTTTCTCTGTTTTATAGATTTTGGCTCGTCAGCTATCGGACTCGGGATTTTTGGAAGTCGAAGTCTCCCACACTATCAAAGCCCCCTTTTGGTACAATTTTGGTTGAACTTTGAAATGGCATGTATAGGACTACCCTTTTGTTGTTGGTCATGTACCCTTCGGTTTTGTGTAAATTTGGATAGCCATGCGAAAATGGCTTAAATATACTTTGATCATAGCATTATAATCATTTTGTATGTTGTCCGTCGAGAGGTATGGAAATGTTGGTAACGGTTAGCCATGGGAAGGGTTATTCTTGATCACTTTTGGAATATGTATGACAAACTCTAGTTGATCCATGGAGGATCATGAAATAGGTAAAGTTTACCTTAAAAAAACAGATGCTGGCAGCAGCAGCGATGTGGATGTCAAAAATCACTAAAAATAGTAGGAATGGAATTAAATAGTGAATAAATTATGCGCAAAGGTCAGTGTAGTCGATCCCTGTAACATGGGAGACTTTGACTAATAAACTGTACTAATTGGCCCGACCAAAAATTCTATAAAAAAATTGTTAGATGTATATATGAGTCTAGTTTGAGGGAAAAATCACGAAGCTGATTTTCAAGTTGTGAAACTCAAGATATGATTTTTAAGGTGACAGTGACGCAGTTAGCCAGCTTGCCTGGAAAATTTAAAATGGATTATGCAAAGAAGTGATTTAAGTCTGCAAACCCCTCGTGTCCGACTCCGGCGACGGACTCGGGTACGGGGTGTTACACGAACAATATTCTCGTCTATTTCTCTTAAAAATAGACTCATTAAGGATTCTAAACATATAAATTATAACTCAAAGCTATTTTTGTACAATTTATAATGATTTTCGCAAATCAGAATAGAGGATTCCGAAATCGTTCTGACTGTGTCTCACACAACTTCAAATATCTCATTATAGGAAATTCTTTTGCTTACACGGTTTCTTTTATAAGAAACTAGACTTAATAAGGTTTAATTATATATTTTTTATTCAGCCTCTAACTCATTTTCCGCTATTTTTAGTGTATTTTCAAAGTTACACCAAAGTTGTAGCCCAAAATTGTCAAGGCTAATTTACTCATTCACAATTATTTGTTCACCAAATTAATCCCACATCATTTCATCCATTATGGTATGAACACATAGCTATGCATCAAAAGCATGGACCCATAATCTCAATGTCATCAAGTATCAAAGAATTAGTCCAAATCATACCATTTTCATAGTATTCACCAATTACTATACACATCATGAACATAGACCCATAACAATAAGGTCATTACACAATCATTCTCATAAACATGACTTACTTATTTGCATCGTTACCAAAGGTGCATCATAGACCGAATCATTTCTCACGAGTTTTGCATACATACCTGTACTACTTCATGACACAATCATTCCTTATCACAGCTTTGTTATAATCTTTGAATTTCCCGTTGAACTACTTGGAAGACTAAAGGATACCTAGGGAAATTCATACACATAGTGGGATGCCAATGCCATATCCCAGGTATGGTCTTACATGGGTTGACACATATCGATTCCAATGTCATGTCCCAGACATGGTCTTACATGGGATCACACATATCGATGCCAATGCCATGTCCCCGACATGGTCTTTCATGGGATCACATATCGAAACTTTATCGAATGTCATCGAGACATCATGAATCCATTTGATAAAGAGAAATACATGTACATATACATTTCATGCAATATCTAAACATTAGACATATAATAATAACAACATGTTGCATTGTTTTCATAAAACTTACCTCGACACCAAATTGGTAAAAGAGGCCTAAACATCAATTTCTCGTTTTTCCTCGTTCTAAGCCCGAATCTCATTTTTCATCATCTATAACATCACATTTAACTTATTAAAAAATGTACTAATCAAAGTAGTCCAAAGACACATTTTGGAAAAATTTTAATTTTGCCCCTATACTTTGCCAAAATTACCAAATTGCCCCTAGGCTCATAAAATGATTTTTATTCAATTTATTTACTCCTTAAGCCTAGATGAACCATTTTCATAACTATAGAAACTCATAATTTCAACTATTTCACACATTTACAACTTGTTTTACAACTTTGCAAAATACTCCATTTTAGGTGTTTTGATGCAAACTTCTTTCACAAAAGTTGTTTATAACACTACCAAGGCTCATATTCTTCCATAAAAACTCAGCAAACAAGACATATGCTTTCATGGAAAAACCCTATACTCTTAATCATTTTGCAAAATAGTCCCCTCTTTTGAAAGCACATGCTTTAGGGGTTCCAAAAATGTAAAAATTATCAAGAAAAGGCATTAAAAACACTTACTTTCTAGGGAAATATGTTGCTGAAATTTTCCAGCTCTCAAACCCCTATGTTGCTGCCATTTTCGGTGAAAGGGAAGAAGAAAAGTGAAAGAAAATGACAACTTTTTCTTTATTTTATTTTATTACCACAAAGTCACCTAATATCCGATAAATTTTGGCTTTTTGACCAATCTTGTCTCCCTTGGCCGGCCATCACACTTTCAATGGTCTAATTTCACTTTAAAGACTCCCAATTTAAGATACAAAGTAATTTAGCACCTTTAGGCTTCAAAACATAACTTTTACCTTTTATACGATTTAGTCCTTTTTTGAAATTGGAGTAGAAATAGATAAAATTAATATACCAAAATTTTCATGCACATTTATAAACATGCTATATCACATAAAATAACATCAAAATAATTTTTTCGGCCTTGGAATAGTGGTTCCAAAACCACGGTTTCAACTAGGCCCAAAATCGGGCTATTACAATTCTTCCCCTCTTTAGGGATTTTCCTCCTCGAAAATCTTACCAGAAGAAGTTGCTTTCAACTTTCACGAATCATTTTCACCTTTTCCTCACAACTTACAGTTCAACTCAGTCTCATACTCAAGATTTCATGTAGCTTTTTCATAATTGAGGTATAAACCTCGGAGCTCAATTCGAAATACTAGAGACTGACATTCTAAGAACTATTAACTCAATTCATAGCTCGGCCAAATCTATCGAATAATATATCTGTACACACTAAAATAATCATGCGGACTCCCATCATCAATCTATCAAAATTCAACTTGCATCCCTCCTTTTTCTTGAGGATAAGAGATATCCCGATACAAAATTTATAACAGTCCATTTTCATTTTCTTCCCAGTTTCATCACTGACAGTAATAATCTCAAATACATTTGATATTCAGTTGTATCCTGTAGACAATTCAACATCCTTTTGAAAAATAGACAAGATACTGCTGTGAACTCTGTACTCAATTCTCTGTATAACCCAGAGTTTCTCAGTACTCAAATCTTACTTAGAAATAATAGTAACAGAAACTAGAAATCAAATCATCCCTGCAATTCCAAATTAAAAGTCGAAACATGGTGTACTTGTTTAATTTATCACTTATAGCCACATTTGTATACACTGGTCATCAACTATTTAGAAACTTTACTAACATGAATCAAATGATTCCAACTTCATAGATGTGGTCTCTTTATTAATTAGGACAACTCTACTTATAACAACATCTCTCGAATAAGAGAACTCCAACTAATATGTTTCCATATCATACTTTCAAGAATATAATTTCTTCATTTTAGACTGCACATTTACTTACTCATAATTGCACAACATTATTCTCGAACCAGAGAATAAACTTAATGCACATGGATTAATTTAACTTTGCTAATAATAATCCTTTATGCAAAGATTAGAGAAATCCAAATACTAGAATTCCCACACTTCCATAATCGAACCAGTAGCATAATCATAATAGACATTGTTATCGTAAGTCAAAGAATACCCTTAAAGACGAGCCAGACTGATAATTTTCGAAATAAGAACGATAGGAAGAATCATGATAACGAATTCCAAGACATAACACTATACCAGAAATTTGAGAATATAACCCAGAAGAAAATAATAAAGAAGATTTCAACGTCCCTTCAAAGAAAACTAGAAAGAAACTACTATTTATACACTCTTGAATTTCATCATAACGGAGATAATACATTTTCTCCATATAGATAAAACCATAGTCAATATGAACATTAGAATGGTCTCACAGGAATTTTTACCATCTATTTCATTCCGACATATCAGAATAAAATTCCAAAAAGACAAAGAAATGTTAATCATAATTAACCGGATCAATAGAGCTTTTGTCTAATATTACAGTCGCTAGCATCCTCATACACTAAGAATTTCAATGGAAATGAACAATCATATATATTCCCAAGGATAGAGGAAAATACGAATACTCAAAAGAGAGAGATAGCTAAAATTTTACTTAATTGGATCTGTCATGCTCAAACATCTTTGCGAATCCGACCTCATTCATCTGATTATTTCTGTCATCAGTAATCCCATGATACTCAATATTTGCACTCTTTAGTTTCCCATTTTTAAGTTTATAGAACATATCTCTCTTGAATTTCCTCATATAACTCTATTTTTGTAAAGGCGTGAAGATTGTAAAGCCTCTCAATTTTCGACTATCAGACATATACACATTTAACAACAACATAGTATCATGCACATCGATTCAAACATTTCAAATTTCCAACTTGTTATGAACACACTTTCACATATCTTAGTAACACATGCAACTTTATTTCATATGGGTACTAGCCAAACATCAGTGAACTTATCACAATATAAATTTTCATTTCTTTTACTCGAATCATCATTAATGTCTAATCAAGTTTCAACACTTAGCCTTATATTACTTACCAACCTTTATTAAATTAGAGAACGTCTTACGGTTTTGAGTACATCATTCAATTGATGCCATAGTCCAACTATGGTCTTATACTAACTCTCATCCATCTGTGCCGATGCCGTGTCCCAGACAGGTCTTACACTAACACATGTCAAGTCGATGCCATGTCCCAGACATGGTCTTACACTAGCTCACATGTCAAGTCGATGCCATGTCCCAGACATGGTCTTACACTGACTATCATCATCAAGGCCGATGCGTGTCCTAGACACGTCTTACACTAGCACTCAACTCAATACCGATGCCATGTCTCAGACATGGTCTTACACTAACACGCATATCTCGAGGCCGATGCATATCCTAGACATTTCTTACACTGGCTCTCGTCTCAAAGCCGATGCATGTCCCAGACATGTCTTACACTGGCGCACATATCACCTGTATTGCCATGGTCCAACCATGGTCTTATCTGTCAATTCATAATCGAACGATCGTACTCAATTCCAACATTCTACTCAATTTGATCTTTCATTTCAGTTTTCATGCTATCATAACATTTATGACATCTTTAATTTAGAGATTGAAACATAAATGTTAATCACATGTACATACTGATTACACATCATTAAACTGAAGTACTTATACACACATTCTGTCATTTCGAGTAAAGTTTTCTTTTCATAATCACTAGACCAAATGAATTAGGCACGTAACCTCGTATGAATACTAAATTTGCATGAAAGAGCTTATCACAACTTAACTTTCATTTCATTCCACGATTCCACATTTTTAACTTATGATTATCATATATTGAGTATTAATTCATGTAAAAATCTTGAATTTCCTTTCGTACCTTTCCTAAATTCGAATATCACAAGCATGATTCAATCATCTCAATATTACTCTTATCGTTAACAAGATTTGCTCGATTGGAAGTTTTTTCTGTCTTAGCAAACAGTTTTGTTAGCGCCAAGAGATATCACACTATCACGAGTAGTACTATGGCATGTGTAGCTAAACTCACTTAAGCTATGTTAGTCTGAGAATCGACTAAACTATGCTCTAATACCACTAAATATAACACCCCTCGCCCGTATCCAATGCCAGGATAGGGTTTGAGGTGCTACCGGACTTAAACTCATCCAACTACATAAAATCGGGCCGTAAAATTTTGTTCAATTTAAAACTTTTCATTGTACATACATTTTGTCCCTTAAACGGGCTTACGAGGCCCAAACCATACATCCGGGGTGGTCTGGGACTAAATTGAGAATTCAAGAAAAACTTGGAAAATTTCATGCTTTAAGACTCCACACGCCCATGTGGGTATAGGGCAGACGCCCATGTGGAATTAATTTCTAATTCACACCTACAGGGGTTTTCACATGGCCTGACACATGCCCGTGTCATTGGCCTGTGTCCCTCATACGGCCACAACACGCCCGTGTCTTAACTCGTGTGCAAAAACCTAGATATTATGTTTCTGACGTCAGCATCCCTAAAATGTCACACGGCCATGGCACACACCCGTGTGCCTACTCGTGGGACAAATGCAAGGCTATTTTCCAAGCCATTTTGTCACCCTCACAACATACGCACACACACTTATACAATAGCATACAAAAAATCATACATGGGAACTTAAACATCCATAAACATGTTATGATCATGTCAATTTCTCATGCAATAGATATCAAATATTTTACTCACATCTTTACCACATTCATGCCATAATCATTTTAAACACATCACATAAGACCATAGCACATGCATGCATATATAAATAGGTTTACAACCTCAATAGCTAATGTAAACCAATACATTTGGCTAAAACAAATGTCACACACTCAAATATTTAAACTCCTATACATGCCATAGACATAAGGTACTTGAAATCACTTACACCAATAGCGATAGCTTGATAGTGTGATAATATCTCCGATGAACTCCAACCTGAGCTAACCTAGCAATACTAGAGAACATGGGAAAGGAATGATGTAAGCTTTACGCTTAGTAAGTTCATAAGAAAACGATAAGCAACTCATTAACATGCTTTTATCAATGTTCCCAACCTATTCTCAAGTTCAAGATAAGCTATCTTCTTGTACAATAGTCAATAAAATATTTATATCTGGAGCTATGAAACTCAAAATTAAGTTCCGTTAATTTTACACAAAACTAGACTCATGTACCTTTCTACCATACAATTTCCAGAATTTTTGGTTTAGCCAAATAGTACAGTTTATTCCTTAATGATACCATTGATTCACTATCTGACAGTTTCGACCCTTTTTCACTAAAGTTTAGTTATCTCATATCAGAGGACTCAATCAATGTTCCAGTCTATTTCCCTTGAAAATAGACTCATTAAGGATTCTAAACATATAAATTATAACTTATAACTATTTTTTTTACAAATTATAATGATTTTCTCAAATCAGAACAGAGGATTTCGAAATCGTTCTGATTGTGTCTCACACAACTTCAAATATCTCATTATAGGAAATTCTTTTGCTTACACAGTTTCTTTTATAAGAAACTAGACTCAATAAGGTTTAATTCCATCTTTTTTATTCAGCCTCTAACTCATTTTCCACTATTTTTAGTATATTTTCAAAGTTACACCAAAGCTGTAGCCCAAAATTGTCAAGGCTAATTTACTCATTCACAATTATTTGTTCACTAAATTAATACCACATCATTTCATCCATCATGGTAAGAACACATAGATATGCGGCAAAAGCATGGACCCATAATCTCAATGTCATCAAGTATCAAAGACTTAGTCCAAATCTTTCCATTTTCATAGTATTCACCAATTACTATATACATCATGAACATAGACCCATAACAGTAAGGTCATTACACAATCATTCTCATAAACATGACTTACTTATTTCAATCTTTACCAAAGCTGCATCATAGACCGAATCATTTCTCATGAGTTTTACATACATACCTATACTACTTCATGACACAATCATTCCTTATCACAGCTTTGTTATAATCTTTGAATTTCCCGTTGAACTAATTGGAATACTAAAGGATACTCAGGGAAATTCGTACACATAGTGAGATGCCAATGTCATATCCTAGATATGGTCTTACATGGGTTCACACATACCGATGCCAATGCCATGTCCCAGACATGGTCTTACATGGGATCACACATATCGATGCCAATGCCATGTCCCCGACATGGTCTTACATGGGATCACATATCGAAACTTTATCGAATATCATCGAGACATCATGAATCCATTTCATAAAGAAAAATACATGTACATATAAATTTCATGCAATATCTGAACATTATACATATAATAATAACAGCACGTTGCATTGTTTTCATACAACTTACCTCGACACCAAATTGGTAAAAGAGGCCTAAACATCAATTTCTCGTTTTTCCTCGTTCTAATCTCGAATCTCATTTTTCATCATCTATAACATCACATTTAACTTATTAAAAAATATACTAATCAAATTAGTCCAAAGACACATTTTGGAAAAATTTTGATTCTGCCCCTATACTTTGCCAAAATTACCAAATTGCCCCTAGGCTCGTAAAATGATTTTTATTCAATTTATTTACTCCTTAAGCCTAGATGAACCATTTTTACAACTATAGCAACTCATAATTTTAACTATTTCACACATTTACAACTTGTTTTACAACTTTGCAAAATACCCCATTTTAGGTGTTTTAACGCAAACTTCTTTCACAAAAGTTGTTTATAACACTACCAAGACTCATATTCTTCCATAAAAACTCAGTAAAAAACACATATGCTTTCATGGAAAAAGCCTATACTCTTAATCATTTTGCAAAATAGTCCCCTCTTTTGAAAGCTCATGCTTTAGGGGTTCCAAAAATGTAAAAATTATCAAGAAAAGGCATTAAAAACACTTACTTACTAGGGAAATATGTTGCAGAAATTTTCTAGCTCTCAAACCGCCATGTTGCTACCATTTTCAGTGAAAAAGAAGAAGAAAGTGAAAGAAAATGATAGCTTTTTCTTTATTTTATTTTATTACCAAAAAGTCACCTAATATCCCATAAATTTTGGATTTTTGACTAATCTTGTCTCCCTTGGCCAGCCATCACACTTTCAATGGTCTAATTTCACTTTAAAGACTCCCAATTTAAGATACAAAGTAATTTAACACCTTTAGGCGTCAAAACACAACTTTTACCTTTTACGCGATTTAGTCCTTTTTCGAAATTCGACTAGAAATCGCTAAATTTAATATACCAAAATTTTCTTGCACCTTTATAAACATGCTATATCACATAAAATAACATCAAAATAATCTTCTCCGGCCTCAAAATCATGGTTTCAAAACCACGATTTCAATTAGGCCTAAAATCCGGCTGTTACAGTATGGCCACACATGCCCGTGTCCCTAACCCGGTAACTCTCTGTTTGTCATCCAAGAACAAAATGAGGTCACATGGCCAAGGCACACGCCCATGTGCTTAGTCATGTAGTCGATTTAATTTTCATAATTTTTCATAAAATAGGTGCAGACTTCACATGCTCAGGGGACACACGGCTAGAAAACATGCCCATGGGGCAAGCCGTGTGTCACACATGGCCTAGACACACGCCCGTGTGTCTACCCATATGGACAAAAATAAGGCTCTTTCCCAAGCCATATTGTCACCCTTACATGCACATACCTAAACAACAAAACATAGCACAATTCCAAGTACATACATTCAGCCAATTCAGCCAAAATCAAGATATTCACACATCATTTACATGTTACCAGTTCACACATGCCACATTCCATGTTTATCAACTTCAATCATGCATACTTCCACATCCATGGAAACATCATAATATGTATATTTACTTAAACCAATATTAGCCTATACCACATGGACATTTACAAAATGAATTATCAACCAATATAGGCCAACACATTAGGCCAAATCAATTATGACACATAACAAAATAACTAAGTCCCTATACATGCCATAACACAAAATATTGAAATCATTGGTACCCAAAAGGTTGAGATGATAGTGTGACTGGATCTCCGAAAATCTCTAATCCGAGGCTGGCTTGGTGACACTATATGACAAGGGAAAAGAAAGGGAGTAAGTTTTAAAGCTTAGTACATTTGAAAATAATAAGCATTATAAACTCACATTTAACATACAATTAACTTGAAGTAAATTAACATAAATGTCATTATAAATCTCAGAATCCAACTTACTCAATCACAACCTTACCGAGGGATTCATCACATATCAAGCTCATTAAGCTTGAGTTTCATGTACATACCTGTACCAATTTACAACTTACCATAGTCTTTCACAACTTTGACATTCTCGTTTCATTTCCAATTTAACCACTTGGAATACTAAAGGATACTTGGGTACCTCACAAACATAGTACCACCATATCCCAGATATAGTCTTACATGGGATCTCGTATCGATACCAATAGATGAAAACTCATATCGATTCCATATCCTAGATATGGTCTTACATGAAGTCTCATAATGATGCCATATCCTAGATATGGTCTTACACATAGTCTCGGTAACCCTAATGTCATGAAATTTGTATCTTATCTATTCCTAAGGTTCAATCAGGATTTTAAGATTGTTGTCACTTTGTTGAACATGCTTAATGGTCCATCGTAAGTCATAAAATAGTAAAGCATACAAAACATAATTAAAACAATTCATTATTTACATAAGAACTTACCTCGGTACAAAAATAGTAGGAAATGGACCTAATCGTCAAATACTTTGTTCTTCCCCCGATCTAGGTCCGAACCTCTTTTCTCTTGATCTATAATAGAAATTTTAACTTATTTATTATTCACATTACTCAATTCAGTCCAAATCATACATTTTTCCCCTAAATGTTGACATATTTACATTTTAGTCCCTAGGCTCGTAAAATAAAATCTATTGAATTTCATCAAAACCCAAGTCTAGCCGAACCTCTTTCATGCTTATAACAGCACACATTTTTCATGTAATCACACTTTTATACACATTTTGAAATCTTTTTACAAACAGGTCCTTTTGACATTTTCATCAAAAATCACCTAACAAAAGTTGTTTATCTAACATTAAACTTACATAATCTACCATTAGATATCAAAATACACAAATATCTTACATGGGTCAAACCCTAGACTTCCATCATCTCTCAAATTAATGGTAAAAATAGATAGATTAGGTTATAAGGATTCCAACAACATAAAAATCATTAAAAACATGGCTAGAACGGTCTTACAATCAACCTTGAAAAGTGGAAAAACCCTAGCTTTGTCTCCCTTGAAAATTTCGACCAAGCATGAAGAAGATGGACTAAAATTTGGCTTGAATTTTAGTTTTTAATTCATTTAATTACCAAATAACCAAAATGCCTTTTTCTCAAAACACTAAAATTCTCTTACCTCATGTCTATTTTTGTCCAACTTAAATTAAAATGGTCTAATTACCATTTAAGGACCTTCAATTTAAAATTTCATAACAATTAGACACCTCTAGCATATAGAACTCAACTTTTACACTCTTTACAATTTAGTCCTTTTTGCTAAATTGAGTGCTCAAACGTCAAAATTTTCGAATGAAATTTTCACGAAATCATTCCGTAAAACTTAGACCGTGAAAATGTAATAAAAACAAAATTTTCTATGTCATATTCGTGGCCCCGAAACCATTGTTCTGACTAGGCTTAAAATCGAGCTGTTACAATAAACTTGTTTGTTTCATTACTTAACAAATTCTTGGAAACATTCAAGATTATCACCAACCGTTAACTCATTATTCCAGCTACTATTAACAATGTTGCCAAAAACCACATGAAACATCCAACTAGCAAGACAACGGAAAGGCCTTAAACCTTTGCTAACGCTCAGCTTAAGAGAAATTAATATAGGTCTATGATCAGATTTCAGTCTGTGAAGGTTCCTCACCAAAAATTCTGACAAAAATGAATCCCACTCTAAATTATAGATAGCCCTTTCAAGTCTCTGTGAGAAAACCCCTACTTGGCACCACTAGCACCAAAATCTTGCAAATCATTGTCGAATAATCTCTCTAAACCGTTTGCAACCTACACGTGAAAGAGAAGCCCCACCTTTTCTTTCACCTCCATCAAGAATAGAATTGAAACCACCGGCTAGCATTGAAGGTCCCTCCACTGAAACAACCAGAAAGCAGAGAAAATGCCACAACTCATCTGTCTTCATAGCATGAGGACTCGTATAGACAGTAGAACAAATAAAATGATCCAAGCTCATCGTACTACAGATTTTAACATGAACCACCTGAAAATGTATATTCAAAATATCCACCATTACATCCTTATTCCAACACAAACAAATTCCCCTAGCAAAACAATTAATTTTCACCCTAAAAGAATTCAGATATCCAATTTTCGCAATAATACCATTGGCCTTAGCTCCACTAACCTAGGTTTCTAGCAAACAAAACAAATCTAGTGAAAACTCGTTCCTGTATTCTTTAACAAAACTATAAAAGCGAGGATGTCCTGCTCCTTGGAAATTTCAACAAATTATTTTAGTGTTCATAAAAAATAAGGAAATTTACAAGCCAAACACGAAGTAATACTACAATAAATTTTGACAATTAACCTCAACACCATCAATGTCATCCACAATCATACCTTCCTCAACAACTTGAGGATCCAACACCATAACATCTTTGTTTGAGTTCCTTTTGAGATCACAAACCAATCCTTCCATTGCTAATTGGAGATCAACCAATTGCTCCTAGATCTTGAGAGTCTCATCGGGTGGTTTCCCTCACTATTTATAGCGAGTAGTGTTAGCATGCAACTGTTGCGCTACAAGTGATATCGTTTTACAAAACATAAAAATCCCATTCTCTTTGTTAGTATTAACTCCCATTTTTCTTTCTCCAAAATACGAACTGTTGCATGTTTCTTCTTATTTAAATTAATTGAAATTTCCACTTTTTCCATCACTATAGTTTTCCCTCTGTCAGTGGCACCCACCTGGGCCAATCTCGATCCATCATCAAAAGTACCCACCTAATATTCAAGTTCATACCCAAGCTTCCGTTATTGGGCTTCAAAACCTTCAAGGCTAACTTTGGCCCACCCCCCATCACCACTTTTTTCCCCTTGGCCCTTAGCTTGGACTGCTTCCCTTTCGTCTCAATAACATCTTTTTCTGGAAACCCTAACCCCATATCCCCATCACCATTAGACTTCTTCTTAGTCACTATCTCATCACTCCAATTAATCTCGCTATTAAAAACTGCAGAAATCTCTCCCTCACTAACCCCCAGCACCGCAAAGTGAGATCCCCTAGCAAGACCCCCGTAACTACCGTTTCTTCCCTCATCAGAAGCCCGACTACTCCCTCTCCATCTCTCCATCACTACTCAAAAACCAAAAAGTTCATCCTCTACCTTCTTTTTAAGACCCGACTTCTCCATGACCGATCGAGCGTAACCTGACTCCTTCACCGGTGAAGCCGTTGCAATCCAAGGATAAACGTCCACTTCATGTCCGTACATACCACACTAGAAACATATATTTGGTAATGCTTCATATTCAACACGCTGAAGATGACCATTAATTCTAACCTTCGACACCAATGGCTTCTTCAAATCAACACAGATTGCCAACTGCGCAAATTATCCCCTATGAGGATGATCTGTATGAACATCCAGATTCACCACTAGACGAACCATCTGACCAATCACCCTTAGGAAGAAATCTGAATAATAACCTTCAGGCAGTTTAGGTAGCCTAATCCAAACAACCTACTACTCATTACTCCCCTTTAAACAAAATTAACTTCAAAAAACCTATTCAAACCCTATTCATTACTCATGACAAGAGTTCATCAAAGTAGCTCAGACTAGATATGAAACTTTAGGCTACTCATCAATGGAGTACTTTTAAAATATATATTATTTTGAAAGAAATTTTGAGTATATTTTATTTAAAAAATATATTTTTCTTTTGTATTTTTAAATGAATATATATAACTATGTAAATTTTTAAGTAAATATAATGTTGAAGTAACTTGATTGGGATTTTTTAGCCTAATATTATAAAAATATATACCTTAAATGGCATCCCAACCTAATTAATTACGGAAATGGTATAGATGCTATAGTGATCAAGGGTGGTGCCTGATAAAGTGGCAACACCATCCTAATTTTTTGCCACCATCATCAGCCAATCATTAGGCTTTTATGAAAAAAATACTTTTTTATTGGTGGAGGGTAGGCATACGGTAGCACCAGTATATTCTGCAAATATACAAGTAAAAAGTAGGTTAAAATATGGGTTAGAGCGGTGGAGAATATGTGTCAGGCGACGCCCAAGTGGAGGACATGTGTCAAGTGGCACCTATAGTAAAGGAGCGTTGTTAAATTCACTGAAATGGAACTTGTATACGATGAAGATGTGGAGACAATGGTCACACTTTATTGTCGGAATCAGAGTGGTCACACTAAATCGATTTAGTTGTTTGTTGAGTTAGCTGATATGGAGCCAATTGAAGATTTCATTCCCTTAAGTAAAGAAGATGGAGTTCAACATCCGTGTACAGAGGTTCTGAGAGTGTCTGTTGATAGGCAATCGATTGTAGATGAGTTTGACATTGATCTTAATGCTCTACTTTCATCTGAAAACCTTAAGTTGGGTCCCTGTTTACAAATACATCCAGTGGTGATTGAAACAAATGTAGATGGTGATGATGGGTATGATAATAATGGTCCTTTTGATCATGAGGTTGAAGATTATAGTGATCCCGATCTAGATAAGATCTTGGATGATATCGATGATAAAGGCGTGAATGACAATGGTACTATTAATGCATTTTTAGTCGGGAACCCGAGTTGAGACATTGTCATACACAATGATCTAGGGCCTACATGTCGATTGTAGATCCCGATGCGGCACATGCATCTGAGTTCTCGGAGTACCTTGCTATACTACATTCTCATCGGTTGGCCAAAGATCCCAAACATGAGGAGTTGTTCGTGGGCCAAAATTTGTGACCAAGGAAGACTACTTATTTTCCATTAAGGGGTATAGCTTGGATGTGTCAATTGACTGCAAAGTTGTTGAGTCTAAATTGACATTGTACATTGGGGAATATTGGAGGTCGGCAGATGGGTACAATTGGCAGGTATGAGACACATTTTTCCAAAGGTCACAAAGGTTGGAGATCTGGAAACTCGTTGGACCTCGCACTTCCACTTCTACGCGTATAACGCAAGACCACCGCAAACTTGATGCCAAAACTATCTGCAACTACATCATGCCAATTTTAAAGGACATGCCGACCATTCTTATTTCGATACTGATTATTAAAATGATAGAACGATTCCAACATCAAGTGTCATACTGAAAGCATGGATGGCTAAATAGATTACCATGGAGCAGTTGTATAGATATTAGGATGCATCTTACAATGAACTATAGGAGTGGATAGCCACTATGCGGGACTACGTGTCAGGAACTGTCATTGAGTTGTGGACATGACCTTATTACAACCCGGATGACATACAACAATCAAGAAGAAGAAATTTTCACCAGATGTTCTATACATTCGATCCATGCGTGTAGGCCTTTCCCCACTACAAGCTACTTGTATAGGTTGATGGAACCTAGTTATATGGAAAATATATGCAGATCCTACTTATTGCAGTTGCTCAAGATGGGAACTGAAACTTACTTTCAATAGCGTTTGTCATTATAGAGTCAGAGAACATGGAATCATGGAAATTCTTCCTGAAAAACTTGCGGACGTATGTTGTTAGAAAACAATATTTGTATCATATCTGATAGATTGAAGGGACTAATTGTCACTATTATGCATTCTGATCTTTCGTGGAGATTCGTTTACTACATCTAGCACATCGCCTCTAACTTCCATCTAGACTACAAGAATGCAAACTAGTGGAAACAAGTAGTGAACATGGGTAAATTTCTATTTCAACATATATTTTAAATGTTCTTATTAGTTAGACAAATTAATTCAAAAATGTAACGTGTCTTTTTGGAATAGATACGCAATGTACAAGCTAGAACAATAATGTTTCTGGAAAAGTTTGGCCAGGCTTAAGGGTGATATGCACGGTGAAACAAATGCTCCTTTCCAAGAATGGTTGGGTACCATGAAGTCGTGGCAACGGGCTCAAAGTTTCGATGACAGGTCCCGATATGGTCATATGACCACCAACCTGGAAGAGGCGGTTAACTCCATCTTGAATCGAGCATGACATCTTTCAATTTCATTTTTTTTATCAACTACGTTCTACAGGCTGGAAACCTTGATGCCAAGAATAGGGTTGATACAAGTAAACAAGATGGAGGGGGATACGTGTTTTTCGAGGAGATGGGAAAGGCAATTATACGAATTGTCAAAGAGTGAGGTCAATAAATGAAGAAATATATTCTTTACTATTAGAAAATTTTTAAGTTATGGAGTCCATCAGTCGTTGACCGGGTATCCCACCTAGGTCCTACGGAGTTGATATCCGAAACAAATAATGCTATTACAGGAAGTTCCAAATACTTTGTTCCCCTTGTACGCACATCGTTGCAACTTGTGCTCGTACCTTGATTGATGTTGAACAATATATCGATAAGGTGTCCACCCTGGAACGCGCTTTGTGTATTTGGGGGAATGAGTTCCCCGTCTTATGTGATTTGTTAACATGGAAAGTGCCTCTGTTGACTTTCAAGTTTGTCATAAACAAGGGGTTATGTAGGAAGTCGAAATGTTTCCTGCAGGTCACCAGGATCCTTAGTGAAATGGACATGAGGGAGAAAACCAACCACAAACCATATGGTGTGTACAGAACAGCTAGTTATAATTGAAAATGCCTGCATCGAACCTACCATATTGGACAATCATCTCAATCGAGTGAAATATGAATTAATGTACTCTATGTTCAAAATTTTATTGAATTTTTATTATGATGGAATTTTCATATTTATATTTTAGGAATAACACAACTATATTACATCTTAAAATAAAACTTTGGCATTATACTATTTTTAAATAATTCAAAACTTTTTTAAAAAAATGAAGTCAAAAGCTATGTTTTGAAATGTAATCTATGTTGAGTGAATAATATTTAATTAATACAAACTTGAAATTTTAAATTACAATTACAAACTACATGCAATAAAGATAACATTACACGTGCTACAATTAATGGTTCGATGGTGTCATCTATGTGGTATACCATTGTGGTGCCTAGTGTTAGCGTTACAGGTGCTCATGTCGGTCATATTTATCCTCACTTAGAACATCATTCACAGCATTCATCGACGAACCTTGGGGTGTGCTAAACATACTCGAAAAATCATATGTCCCAAAGGTTTTCCCATGAAGGGTGGAGTATTGGGGTGGATATCAAACATCATCAGTGATCTCAGGTCTGGATTATCAAAAATGGAACTCGAAATCTCCGACTGATATGCATAGCCTGACGAGCTCAATAAATAATTATCTACCCCCAAATTTGGATGATAAGAACAACTCCCAAACTATGTACAAGACCGCTTAAGTTTGAGCTTGGGTTGGGGTGTAGGAGGTGTATGTGTTAGGCAGTGGGAAAGGTGCCCTCGTTGTAACAGCCTGATTTGGGGCTTGGTCAGAATAGTGGTCTTGGGACCACAAATATGGATTCAAATAAATTATTTTATAATTATTTAGATGTTATAACTTGTTTTTAAGAGTGCATGAAAATTTTGGCAAGTTAATTGTGATGTTTGTGAGCCCAAAAAAGGACTAAATCGCATAAAATGCAAAAGTCCTATTTTGATAGCTAAAAGTACCCAAAAACTAGAGAACCTAAATTAGGGGTCTTTAAAGGGAAATTAGACCCTTTAGGGAGGCATGGTTGGCCATAGGAGACAAAGGTGGTCAAATTTTCAATATTTGGTAAGTTAAGTGGCTTATTTTGACTAAAATAGGAGTAAATAAAGGAAAAATGATATCATCCCTTTTTCATCTTCTTTCCCCACCTAAAATCAGCCATGTAAGGAGGTTTGAAAGCTTGAAAATTTTAGTAACTTGTAATCCTCACAAGTAAGTGATTTTGATAGTTTTTCTTGATGATTTTTACATTTTTGAGACCCTTGAAGCATGAGTTTTCAAATGAGAGTCTACTTTGCAAAATTATTAAGAGTTTAGGGTTTTTCCATGAAAATATTTGTAATTTTAGCTGAGTTTTTAGGTGTCTAATAAACAACTTTTATGAAAGGTGTTAGCATGAAAACACATAAAAGGACTATGTTGCATAAGTTTTAAAACAGATGATAAATGTGTCATATAATGGGAAGTTGGAGTTGCTATAAGAGTAAAAAAGGTTCAGCTAAACTTAAGATGAGAAGAAATTCGATAAAAATTGATTTTCGAGCCTAGTGGAAAAATGATCATTTTGTCAAAGTCTAGGGGCAAAATGTTCGTTTTACCAAAGATATAAATTTTTGATTGCCTAATTTTAACTAGTGACTAAATAAGTACATTTTTCTATTATAGATCAAGAAATACCGAATCCGAACCTAGACTGAAGGAAAGCCAAGCAAATCGACTAAATTGACTAGTTGTCACATTTTGTAATCCGAGGTAAGTTGTATGTAAATAGTACAACTACATTAATAATATATGTATTTGAATTGTATTGAAATTATTATAGCATAAATTGCTTGATTGTGGAAATGAGAAAATGTGATGAGAATAGAGATAGTAGAATTCCCGATTGAACCTTAGGAAATAAATCGGATATTCATGCCATGACATTTGGGTCACGTGTGTAAGCTAGTGTAAGACATTCTGGGACATGCATCGGCCACATTATGAGAGCCAGTGTAAGACCATGTCTAGGATGTGGTATCAGCATTGAGACAGCTACTAGTGTAAGACATGTCTGGGACATGCATAGGCCTCGAGACATAAGCCAGTATAAGACATGTTTGGGACATGCATCGACTACGAGATGTGTCAGCGTAAGACCATGCCTAGGACATGGCATCAGCACAGATATCCTAGAACTTCTCTAAGACCATGTCTGGGACATGGCATCAGCACCTGACCCCATGTTTGAGGCTAAATGAGTATTTGATAATGTTCCAAATGGTTCAACGGTGAAAGTATGATTTTAAGTTAACAAGGAAGGAAAGTATAACCGTGTTGTGAGTGGTACATGTACCTATATGGTATGTATGAAATGTGAGCTCAATAAATGGTATATGAGGTGTATTGAATATTGATGAGTAAGTTTTACTTATGCCACTTGTGTATTATGATACTTGTTGATAAATGGTAAAGTTATGTTGTATATTTATTTATATGCAACTTACTAAGCTTTATGCTTACTCCCTCTCCTTTTTCATTTTCTTATAGTGCCACCTATCTAGCTCAAGCACCAAAGAAAGTCAGAGATATCGATCACACTATCAATGGAAGCATTCGGTATAGTTTGATTTATATTTTTGAATTTGGCATGTATAGGGCTTAGACTTTACTATTTTTGTGTCATTGAGAACTAGCCAAATGTGTTGGCTTGGGTTGGAAACCCTTCATTTTGTATTAAGCCTTGAATGATGGAAAATATTCATTTTGATAAATGCAAATGAACTTACTCTCATGAATGAGTAATTGCTTAATTGTTATGTAGTCTATTGTGGCTGATTAGTTTAAATAAGTTATTTTTGTATTGGTTTGGTTGCTTTTTTGTAGGTTGTGTAAGTAAGGGTGGCAAAGGGGCTTGGTAAATAGCCTTATATTATCCACATGGGTAAACACACGAGTGTGTGTCTAGGCCATGCGTGACACACGGCCTACCCCATGGGCGTGTGGTCCAACCGTGTGTCTCCTGCACGTAAAAATTTCAAGTCAGTATACATGGTTGTAAACACAAGGGCAAAGACACGGCCATGTGTCTCAGCCATGTGATGGATACGGCCTAGCACACGGGTGTGTGCCATGGCCGTGTGATATTTTGGGAATGCTGACGTCAGAAACAGAATGTCCATGTTTTTGCACACAGGCTAGGACAAAGGCCAGGCCGTGTGAAAACCCCTGTAGGTGTGCATTTAAAATTAATTCCACACGGGTGGAGGACACGAGTGTGTCCCTATATTTCATAGGTCGTGTGATCTACATGGGCCATCAACACGACCATGTTGAAATGGCCACACGGGCGTGTTGCTCTTCTACACGGGTGTGTACCTTATTTCAAAGTCAAATTTTTTATAGATGGTTTGCGGACCCGGGTTGATCTCGAATAGTTTTCAATGGTTGATTTGGGGCTTGTAGGCCATAATAAGAAGTTTAAAGTAGAAATTGAAAAATTTCTAAATTGGACCAAGTCTTGGTGGCTTGGGGAATGTTTGTGTGCATGAGATCGAGTTAGGTAATGCCTCGTATTTTGTTCCAGCATGGGATACGATTATGGGGTTTATATTTAGTAGTATCAGAGCCAGGTTTAGTCAGTTCTAGGAGTAGCCTAGCGTGATTACGAGTCTAGCTATACATGCCATAACTGTATATTATAGTGTGACAACTTCTGACGATTATAAACTGTATTTTTTTATATACTAAATGGATCCTGATAGAGCCACGATGGATGACATAAAGAGTAATGCGTCGGCTCCCGCCGGAGGGATCGATCCAGTTGATAGTGAGCCTGTGACTATGGGCCAAGGCAGAGGGGCTAGAGAAGCCTATCTCCAAATAATGGATGCTTGGTATACGAAGTTTGTTCGTGTGAATCCGAACACTCCACCTCCCCCACCTCCCCTGATTCCTCAGTATGCCCTGGTAGCTCTGCAAGGCGCGGACTTGATCAGGAGGGAGAAGCCTCTGGTAGACAAGATGAGGAAGTAAGGGGCCAAGGAATTCTAAGCTAACTTAGATGACGACCCGAAGAAAGCAAAGTTTTGGTTAGAAAATACCATCAGGGTATTTGATTAATTTTCATGTACGCCTAAAGAGTGCGTGAATTCAGTTTATCAGTGGTGGAATACTCTCATGTCCATTGTATCGAGAGAGAGGATCACTTGGGAATTCTTCCATGAAGAATTCTGGAAAAAGCATATTAGCCAAAGGTTCGTAGATCAAAACAGGAAGGAATTTCTAGAGCTAAAGCAAGGCCGAATGTTGGTGACGAAATATGAGCGTGAATTTGTGAGGCTCGATAACTATGCAGGGAGTGCGTGTCTACAAAAGCCACTATGTGTAAGAGGTTTGAGGATGGTCTTAATTAAGATATCTGAGTATTTGTTGGCATCCTAGAACTAAGAGAATTTGTAGTGCTTGTTGAGAGAGCAAGCAAGGTAGAAGAGCTGGTAAAAGAGAGGAGGAAAGTGGATATTGAGTCACGAGATTCAAAGAGAAGATAGATGGGGAAACCACATCAGTCCTCATCTAAGATATCGAAGGAATTCGCTACCCGATCAAATGCTTCAGTGGGGGTTTTCGAATAGAAACAAGAACCGGCAAAACACAACTTCTAGATCCCAGACCACTTCTATCGCGAGAGTCGGTATTGCTCGGCTGAATAGGCCAGAATGTTCGTAATGTGGTAGGAGTCACTTTGGCGAGTGCCGGTGGAATGAAAGGGGCTATTTTAAGTGTGGATCATTAGAACATTTCATCCGAGGCTGTCTTAAAATGGAAGAGAGAGAGAGAAAACGCAAGAAGTGAAGGCAAGTAGTGCTCCTTTGAGGGGTAGACCACAAAAGAACACCAAAAGCGAGGCTGCTAACAGAGGTGCTCCAATAGATGCTGCAGTGAGGTTTGAGGGCAGAGCGCCTACAAGGACTTACGCTATTCATACCCGTGAAGAGACAGAATCTCCCAACGTGATCACAGGTACCTTTTCTATGCATGAAATATCTATTGTTGCTTTAATTGACCCAGGGTCTACCCACTCTTATATTTGTATGGAATTGATACCTCGTATGAACATGATAGTAGAGTCCACTGAGTTTATGGTAAAAGTGTCCAACCCTTTAGGCAGACATGTGCTAGTGGACCAAGTATGTAGAAATTGTCCTTTGACAATTAGAGATCATTGTTTTCTGGCTAGCTTGATGTTATTGTCGTTTAATGAATTTGATGTAATCGTTGGGATGGATTGGTTGACTTCTCAAAGTGTTGTAGTGGACTGTGGGAGAAAAGTTATTGAGTTGAAATGTGTAGACGTTCTTCAAGTTGGACCAGATGTGTCAGATAATTTTCCAGTAATAATATCATTTTTGACTGATGAGAAGTATTTGAGAAAGGGATATGAAGCTTACCTAGCTTTGGTGCTGAATAATCAAGTGTCTGAGTTGAAGAATGAATCGGTACCAGTGGTTTGTGAGTTTATAGATATGTTTCTAGAGAAATTACTCGGATTACCTCCAGTGAGGAAAGTTGAGTTTGGAATCGAGTTGGTCCCCGATACGGCACCCATCTTGATTGCTCCATATAGGATGGCTCCTATGGAGTTAAAGAGTTGAAAGCTCAACTACAAGAGTTAAGTGAAAAAGGTTTTGCGAGACCAAGTTTTTCCCCGTGGGGTGCTCCGGTGCTCTTTGTGAAGAAAAAGCATCATTTGCCAATGATCGATGACCTGTTTGATTAGTTAAAGGGAGCCATTGTATTTTACAAGATTGACCTGAGGTCAGGATACTACCAGTTAAGGGTAAAAGAGCAAGATGTACCGAAAACTACTTTTTGGACAAGATACGGGCATTATGAGTTCCTTGTCATGCCCTTTGGTTTGACTAATGCCCCAGCAGTGCTTATGGATTTGATGAACTGTATTTTTCGGTCGTATTTAGATAAGTTCGTGGTGGTCTTTATCGATGACATACTGATTTACACGTACGATGAGAGTGAGCACGCGAAGCATTTGAGGACTGTATTACAGACCCTGACAGACAAACAATTGTACACCAAGTTTAGTAAGAGCGAGTTCTGGCTTAAAGAGGTTGGATTTCTAGGACACATTGTGTCGGGTGACGGGATTAAAGTTGACCCAAGGAAAATCTCAGCTATTGTTGAATGGAAGCTGCCGAGGAATGTGACAGAGATCCAAAGCTTTTTGGGTTTGGTCAGATACTATAGGCAGATTGTAAATGGATTCTCTGTGATAGCTACCCCGATGACAAGGCTACTGCAAAAAGATTTCAAGTTCGAATGGACAAAAAAGTGCCAATAGAGTTTCGAGCAATTAAAGGCTTTGTTGATCGAAGCCCCAGTGTTAGTGCAACCGGAGTCGGGTAAGAAATTTATGATATATAGCGACGCCTCCTTGAAGGATTTGCGTGGCGTGCTTATGCAAGAAGGCAAGGTTATAGCCTATGCCTCAAGACAGCTAAAGCCACATAAGAAAAATTACCCAACGCACGATCTAGAGTTGGTCGCCATCGTGTTCGCATTGAAGATTTCGAGGCACCATTTGTGTGCAGAGAAATTCTGAGTATTCACTGACCATAAAAGTCTCAAGTATTTAATGATGCAAAAGGAATTGAATCTACGGCAATGAAGGTGGCTAGGGTTAATATAGGATTATGAGCTAATAATTAACTATCACCCGAGAAAGGCGAATGTAGTCACCGACGCCTTGAGTAGAAAGTCATTATTCTCATGTACTAGATGGCTATTACGATGTTTCGGTCCTAGTAGAGTTTAGAGCTAGACTAACATTTCTACAAGAGATCCGTAAAGCTCAGAAAGATGATAAAGAGTTGCAAGCTAAGATGACTCGGTGTGAGACGGAATATGAATCCGAGTTTTGTATTGGTGTTGATGGATGTCTAATATTCAAAAATAGAGTTTTTGTACCCAAGGGAAATAAGCTTGTTCAGAAGCTTCTGCGAGAGGCACATAGTGGTTCTTTGTTCGTCTACCCAGGCATTGTAAAAAAGTACAACGACCTGAAGAAAATGTATTGGTGGTCGAGTATGAAAAGAGATATTTCAGAGTTCGTTTCCAAGTGTCTTATGTGCCAGCAAGTGAAGGCTGAATACCAAGTACCTTCGAGTTTACTTCAGTCTATCATGGTCCCCGAGTGGAAGTGGGATTGAATCACTATGGATTTTGTGACGGGTTTGCCGATAACGCCGAAGAAAAAGGATGCTGTTTGGGTTGTTGTGGATATGCTAACAAAGTTAGAATATTTTATACCAGTGCGTACCGACTGCTCTCTTGAGAGATTGGCTGAATTGTACGTTTTCGAGATTGTGAGACTTCACGGGGTGCCCTTGTCGATTGTTTTAGATAGGGACTAAAGATTTACCTTGAGATTTTGGAAAAAGTTACAAGAGGCATTGGGAACAAAGTAAAGTTTTAGCATGGCATTTCACCAGCAAACCGACGGCCAGTCTGAAAGAATGATTCAGATTTTAGTAGACATGTTGTGGTGTTGTGTTCTCGAGTTTCAAAGTAGTTGGGAAAGGTACTAGTCATTGGTTAAATTCGCCTACAACAACAATTATCAGACAAGTCTAAAAATGGTGCCTTATGAGGCTTTGTATGGGTGAAAGTGTCGAACGCCCTTATATTGGACTAAGCTCAGAGAGAGTCAGATTCATGAGGTTGATTTAATCAAAGAGATTGAAAAGAAAGTTAAAGTGATTTGTGACTGCTTGAAGGTTGCCTCGGATAGACAGAAGTCCTATGCAAATTTGAAATGAAAGGAAATTGAGTTTCAAGTTAGCGATAAGGTATTTTTGAAAGTATCCCCGTAGAGGAAAGTCCTAAGATTTGGTAGAAGAGGCAAGTTGAGTCCTCGTTTCATAAGACCTTATGAGGTTATCAAGAGAGTAAGATCAGTTGCCTATCGATTGACTTTGCCACCAGAGTTGGAAAAGATTCATGATGTGTTTCATGTATCTATTCTACGTCGATATAGATCAGACCCTTCGCACATGATTGCGCCGATAGACGTTGAGATTCATCTGGACATGACTTATGGTGAAGAGCCGATCAAGATTTTAGCTCGGGAAGTCAAGCATTTAAGGAATAAGAGTATAGAACTCGTGAAAGTTTTGTGGCAAAGACATGGAGTCGAGGAAGCCACATGGGAACCCGAGGAGACTATGAGAGATCAGTATCCAAACTTATTCACCGGTAAGATTTCGGGGACGAAAATCCCTAAGGAGGGGAGAAATGTAACAGCCCGATTTAGGGCCTAGTCAGAATTGGTCTCGGGATAACAAATCCAGAGTCAAATAAATTATTTTATAATTATTTAGATGTTATAGCATGTTTTTAAGAGTGCATGAAAAATTTGGTGAGCTAATTGACATTTGTGTCCCAATTGTCAAAAAGGACTAAATCGCATAGATTGAAAAAGTCCTATTTTGATAGCTAAAAGTGCCAAATAACTAGAGAATCTAAATTGGGGGTCTTTAAAGGGCAATTAGATCCTTTAGGGAGGCATGTCCGGCCATAGGAGACAAAGGTGGTCAAATTTTCAAAATTTGGAAAGTTAGGTGGCTTATTTTGACTAAAATAGGAGTAAATAAAGGAAAGATGATATCATCCCTTTTTCATCTTCTTTCCCCACTGAAAATCAGCCATTGAAGGGGGTTTGAAAGCTTGAAAATTTTAGCAACTTGTAATCCTCACAAGTGATTTTAATAGTTTTTCTTGATGATTTTTACATTTTTGATACCCTTAAAGCATGAGCTTTCAAATGAGGGTACTATTTTGAAAAATGATTAAGACTTTAGGGTTTTTCCATGAAAATATTTGTGATGTTTACTGAGTTTTTAAGGAAGAAAATGAGTCTTGGGTGTCTAATAAACAACTTTTGTGAAATGTGTTAGCATGAAAACACCTAAAGGACTAGTTTGCATAAGTTGTAAAATAGATGATAAATGTGTGATATAGTGGGAATTTGGAGATTCTATAAGAGTAAAAAGGGTTCGACTAGACTTAAGATAAGAAGAAATTCGATAAAAATTATTTTTCGAGCCTATGGGCAAAATGGTCATTTTGTCAAAATCTAGTGGCAAAATGTTCGTTTTACCAAATATATGAATTTTCGATTGCCTAATTTTAATTAGTGACTAAATAAGTACATTTTGCTATTATATCAAGAAATACCAATTTTGAACCTAGACCGGGGGAAAGCAAAGCAAATCGACTAAATCGACTAGTCGCCACATTTTGTAATCCAAGGTAAGTTGTATGTAAATAGTACAACTACATTAATAATATATGCATTTGAATTGTATTGAAATTATTATAGCATAAATTGCTTGATTGTGGAAATGAGAAAATGTGATGAGAATAGAGATA
The DNA here is from genome assembly GCF_007990345.1 of Gossypium hirsutum. Classification (NCBI taxonomy): domain Eukaryota; kingdom Viridiplantae; phylum Streptophyta; class Magnoliopsida; order Malvales; family Malvaceae; genus Gossypium; species Gossypium hirsutum. Next base: position 37,165,613 of record NC_053434.1, on the reverse strand, counting down.
GTAGAATTCCTGGTTGAACCTTAGGAAAAAAATCGAATATTCATGCCATGACGTTTAGGTCACTTGTGTGAGCTAGTGTAAGACTATGTCTAGGATATGGCATCGGTATTGAGACGACTGCTAGTGTAAGACATGTCTAGGACATGCATAGGCCAGGAGACGTAAGCCAGCGTAAGACATGTCTGGGACATGCATCGGCTACGAGATGTGTTAGCGTAAGACCATGTCCTGGACATGGCATCGGCACAAATATGCTAGAACTTGTGTAAGACCATGTCTGGGACATGGCATCGGCACCTGACCCCATGTTTGAGGCTAAATGAGTATCTAATAATGTTCCAAATGGTTCAATGGTGAAAATATGATTTCAAGTTAACAAGAAAAGTATAATCGTGTTGTGAGTGGTACAGGTACCTATATGGTATGTATGAAATGTGAGCTCAATATATGCTATATTTGTGAGCTCAATATATGCTATATGAGGTGTATTGAATATTGATGAGTAAGTTTTTCTTATGCCACTTGTGTGTTATGATACTTGTTGATGAATGGTAAAGTTATGTTGTATATTTATTTATATGCAACTTACTAAGCTTTATGCTTACTCCCTCTCCTTTTTCATTTTCTTATAGTGCCGCCTATCTAGTTCAAGGACCAAAAGAAGTTAGAGATATCGATCACACTATCAATCGAAGCATTTGGTATAGTTTGATTTCTATTTTTGAATATGGCATGTATAGGGCTTAGACTTTACTATTTTTGTGTCGTTGAGAACTGGCCAAATGTTTTGGCTTGGATTGCAAACCCTTCATTTTGTATTAAGCCTTGAATGATGGCAAATATTCATTTTGATATATGCAAATTAAGTTACTCTTATGAATGAGTAATTGCTTAATTGATATGTAGTCTATTGTGGCTGATTGGTTTAAATAATTTATTCTCGTATTGGTTTGGTTGTTTTTGTGTAGGTTGTGCAAGTAAGGGTGGCAAAGAGGCTTGGTAAATAGCCTTATATCATCTACACAGGTAGACACACGGGCCTGTGTCTAGACCGTGTGTGACACAGGGTCTGCCCCATGGGTGTGTGGTCCAACCATGTGTCTCCTGCACGTAAAAATTTCAAGTCAGTATACATGGTAGTAAACACACGGGCAGAGACACGGCTGTGTGTCGCAGCCGTGTGATGGACACGACCTAGCACACGGGCATGTGCCCTGGGCATGTGCCTTGGCCATGTGACATTTTGGGGATGCTGATGTCAGAAACAGAATGTCCATGGTTTTGCACACGGGCTAGGACACAGTCGTGTCATGGCCGTGTGAAGGACACAGGCCAGGGACATGGGTGTGTGCCAGGCCGTGTGAAAACCCCTGTAGGTGTGCATTTAGAATTAATTCCACACGGGTGGAGGACACGGGCGTGTCCCTATATTTCTTAGGTCGTGTGAGCCACATAGGCCATCAACACGACCATGATGAAATGGCCACACGAGCGTGTCGCCCTTCTACACGGGCGTGTGCCCTGTTTCAAAGTCAAATTTTCTATAGATGGTTTAAGGACCCGAGTTGATCCTGAATAGTTTTCAATGGTCAATTTGGGGCTCATAGGCCCATAATAAGAACTTTAAAGTAGAAATTGAAAAAGTTCTAAATTGGACCAAGTCTTGGTGACTTGGGGAACGTGTGTGTGCATGAGATCGAGTTAGGTAATGCCTCGTATTCTGCTCCGACGTGGACTACGATTATGAACTGTGACACTTATTGTTTCATGTGTGGAAGGACTAGCATCAGTTGCCCACCAATTAAATATAGTTTCCCATTCTTGATGTACCAGTATTGGTACTCCTCTAAATGCCACAAATCAAAAACAAAATCCATCTGAGGTCTCCGCCTCATCAAGTCATTCTATAATACGATATATTCTTGATGCTCTAATGCCTAATTATTTACTTTTTTCTCCTTATTTTAATGCGATGGACATCCCCCAAACTCTATGGAACATCCGTAATATCTTGTATACACTCAAACTATGGCAATACTCGATCCTCATTGTAACACTAGACTATTGAGAAATTCAGCAATGATGCATTAATACACCACAAGTGTGAGTGGATGTGAGCAGATTGAGGAATAACAGTTGCAATGTCCAAAACGAAATATGACATCAAGAAGAACTGCATAACTAATAACATGGTTATAGTAAGATGAGTCAAATAACATAAATAAAGTAATTACATGTCATGAATATTAGAAAAAATTACCCCCTCCCCAGCATATGTCTCAATTATCTATCGATGAATCGAAAGCGTTTATGACCTCTTCATACCCGGAGAAGTACTCCATCTACGAAAAAATTAAACTTGTTAGAACAAATTTTCATAAAAAAGAAAAATTCTTGATATAATACATAAATTTTATCACCTATTCTCAAGTGGGAAGAAATGTGTTTAGTGACTAACTAATTCCAAAAATGGCATCCTGTAAAGCTCCCAAGACTGGAGCAATATTAGGTAGCCACCCATATCCATGGTATGGTACTTTGTCTCCCTACAAAGCTCACGATACTATGTTGCTAATATTGCTGAGTCCTAATTGTACTAACAAGAAGCTGTCAAATCAGATAGCAAGGGCAAGTACATCAAGTGGACCTTGTTGTTATTTGCATCAAGCATGAGTACACCCCTTATCAGATGCATTATATATGCTCGAGCGACGCACATCACCTCCTGCTCAATAGTAATACTCGATAAAGTTTTAAAATTTCCTTTCAACCATGAAAATTTCAAACTTGTAAATTTATCTCCACCATCACCGGGTGAGCGTCCTAGTAAGTGATAGCAAAGTGCTGCCAGTTTGGACATTGTAGTTACACTCCACACTACCGTCAACTGGGAGCCCGAGTTATAGTGTAACATCTTCCAGAGTGATGATGAACTCCCAACATGGCAAATGAAATGTGTCGATCTCCAAGCACCACCGCTCAACCAAAGCAGATATCAAGTCACACCTCAAATCGAACATGCAAATCAATGCCATTGATCCAAATCCGAATGCCCCCAAGTATGGCATAAGACGTCCATCCAAAAGATAGCCTGAACTCTCGACACAACCCTTAATACACGGTACGAACCCTAACCATATTAAATTACCACATTAGTTAATATATGTAACACCTCTAACTTCTTTCCATCGTTAGATTAGGGTTATAGGGCATTACAATACAATTTAGAATATATAACTTCAAATAGATACATGTAACAATCTAGTTTAGACCCTAGTCAGAACAGTGGTTTCCGAACCAAAAAAAAAGTAATTGAATGTTATATTCTATGTTTGTTATATGTGAAATATTATATGTGAAAATATCGTGTTTTGATTTCTGGTATTTGGATGTGGAATTAGTTAAAAAGGACTTATTTAAGAAACCTTGGAAATGGGATAGGCAAATGTGTAATGCCAAATATTTTATGTTTAGGAGTTTGGGGGACTTGCATGTCAAATAGACCATTTTTGAATGTAAATGGCCGGCCAACACACGCATGTAATAATGTGTTCTCTTGTCTTCATTTTTAATTGGTGGGAATTATGTATAATAAAGATATAAATAAACATTTTATTATAAAATGATTTTTATATATTGAAATAATAAATTTATATTAGTAAGTGGTGATAAAAACAAAGTTCCATCATCTTTTTTTTCATCTTGCCGAAACCATAAGGAAAAGAAAATAAAAATGGAAGCTAGGACATTCGGCTATGTGAATTTATAGATTAAGGTATGATATCATGTGATTCTTTTGGAATTTTTTTGTGAAGTTGAGTTTGTTTTGATGCTCATAACATGACCCATATGTTAATTTTTGAGTTTGTGTTGCAAGAAACATTTGGTTATGTTCTTATATGTCAAATTGATGATGTTTTGTAGTATGTGATTTGAAATGGTTATAGATGAATATGAACTAAGTAAAAATTCTATAAATGGTTAAAATGGACAAAAATCCTAATTTGGCTATTATGGAGTAAGGTTAAGTTATGTTAAAATTTTCTTTTAACTTAATTGCTAGAGAGTGCTTTATGGATGCCGAATGTAGACTTGAAATGGGAGGTTAATAATTTGTTGTTATTGAGTTAGATATATATATGTACATTCGGTCATGGAAGACTTGAAATGAACTTAATTATTGTTTTAGCTAGATAATAAGATAGACTTGGATAAACTCAATTAAGTAAATTTTAAGCTCTTGGATGTAGTTGGGAAAAATTGAAATATTTTAGGGAGTATTCGGTTAAGGTATGGGAAGTGGAATGGGGAGATAAGTCGGTTTGTGCCATTGCCGGATGTACTAAATATTAAAACGTTGTTTAGTTAAATGTAAATTGACATGAAAGGAATTGAGTTGCCATGTATTTGATAGTAGTAAGAGAAAGTAAATTTTACTTGACTAAAATTAGATGAATGTTCAATTGTTAATATGAAAATGTTGTAACAAGCTAGTCGAATGTAAGAACTAGGAGCAGTCAGCCATGTTACGCGTACAATTCATCAATGATGAAAGTGCCGTATGTTATATGTGTTTAAAATAAATAGAAATTGAGTTATGATGAATTTATAAGATAATTGAAATTGTTTAACTGTTTAAATTAAGCTCAAAATCAAAGAGAATCAAGTTCGGATAAGAAGAAAGCGAAGGTCGTTGAGTAGCCAGTCAGAGCTGTTTGTTCGACAATAAGGTAAGTTCTAGGTAATTAACGCTTAGATTACTATGTATGTCTAGATTACACATAACTTCTGAATTGTGAATTTTTATATGTGAAATAATGTTGAATTGATAATGTATTATTGAGGTGATGGTATTGAATAAATATACTATGGGTATGTATATGCACGAATGAAAAGGGCAGCATGGTGTGTGTGAATGAATATATGCACTATGTGTGCGACATTATTAACCGAGCACTATGTGTGCGAGATCGGGTGTAAGGCACTGTGTGTACGAAATGATTTAAAGAATATGATCGAAGCAGGGACTGAAATAGATTTCTAGTTTCTATCGTAAGTAATTTAAGAAGACGAAATGTGTATGGAAATATATCCGGGCTAAAGACCCGCAGGCTTTGTGCTGGAAATATATCCGGGCCAAAGACCCACAGGCTTCGTGCTGGAAATGTATCCGGGCTAAAGACCCGCAGGCTTTGTGCTGGAAATGTATCCGGGCTAAAGTCCCGTAGGCTTTGTGCTGGAAATATATCTGGGCCAAAGACCCGCAGGCTTCGTGCTGGAAATGTATCCGGGCTAAAGACTCGCAAGCTTTGTACTGGAAATGTATCCGGGCTAAAGTCCCGCAGGCTTTGTGCTGGTAATAAAATTTTGGGTTTTATACCTAGCCGTCCAAGTGCCGAAGAATTTGATAAAAGTATACAATTACAAGATCCTACACTAAGTTGACAAATTGAAAGTGCATTACATATTAAGTTGGCCAGGTACGTATCATGTACTCGTATGCGATTCGATTTGAATTAAATTATAAATATATAAAGTGATGCATCTGTGAATAAGTGTTATGACTATAAATGTGATCGTCATATATTCGGTAAATGTGTGAAGTTATGTGAAGTGATTCTATGTTTATATTCAAATATAAACACTTGGCCCTTGTGGAAAGGTTTGTGGAAGTATATGATTTATTTTTAGGTGATTACGATCATGGAAAATTAAATGTGAATATGATATTGAATTTTATTCCTTTCAATTGAACTAAAGCTATTAGTGAATCATTTTAATGCCTATGTTATATGAGTTCGATCTTGAATGACATGATATACATGTTTAGATAATTTGAATGCAAGGAATGTGTGAAAGAGCAAATTTGTAATAAATCTGCTTGGGACAGTAGCAGTAGCGTGATTTTGGAAAATCACCATAAATTGTGGAAACTGAATTAGAAGCTGAATAAATTATGTAATTAAAGCTTAATGAGTCTAGTTTCTTATGAAATAAACTTTATAAGCAAAAAAATTATAGATAATGAGATATTTGAAGTGGCGTGAGATACAGTCAAAATGACTTTGAAATCCCCTGTTCTATTTTTAGAAAATCCTTGTAAATTATACCATGATGATTATAAGATAAAATTTATATATTTAGACTCCTTAATGAGTCTAGTTTCAAATGAAATAAACGATAACATATTTCGAATTATGCATAATGAGAAAATTGATTCGTAGTGAAGAGTGGTCAGAATAGTCAAACAGTGAAACAGGGGAAACTTCAATAAAAATCTGGTATTGATTGGTCAAACCAAAAATTCTGAAAATTTTATGGATGGAAGATATATGAGTCTATCTTTAGGGAAAATTAATGGCACTTGAATTGGAGTTCCTTAGCTCTAGTTATAAATAATTTAGTGACTGTTGCTCAGGAAGACAACTTGTAGTGAATTTGTGATTTTGTTGCAAACATGGTTAAAACTAGTTAATGAGATGCTTTTCGAGTTCTTGTGATCATATTTGTGATTTCAATATTTGGTTTTAATTGAGTTCAGATTCAAGTGAGGTGAATTTGCTAAATATTCATTATGTTCATGGATACTTGGCCAAGAAGGCAATTATCTAGGAATGATTTCTTGATAATTTGAAATAATTGATCTATAAGTAAATTAATTGTTTGCGTTGCTTAAAACTTACTAAGCGTTGAAGCTTACTCCGTGTTCTCTTTTCTATTTCTTATAGGTTTATACTTTAGTTCGAGTTGGAAGAGCCGGAGATATCATCACACTATCGAGTCATTATGTGAGTTGAGAAGATTGTATATCATCATGGTTTAAGGCATGTATAGGATAGACTATAGGTAGAATGATATTTCGACTTTGTATACATTATAGCCATGCGAAGATGGCTTGCTCATTTGGCTTAGTGAAACCTTATAATTGAGCTAATGTGTTGAAATGTTTTAGTTATAACTTGATAGTAGTTAGTTTGTTATTAAATATTCGGCTATGTTTTGATAGTGAGTCATTCTAGAAATTTTATAAGAGCTCTTATAGAAAATCAATGAGACAAGTTTGCATTGTTGATAATTTTTGTCTGGTAAGTATCTTTGACCTTATAGAAGTTTTGTTAAGTCAAGTAATACCTCATAACCTTATTCCGGCAAAGGATATGGGTTAAGAGTGTTACAATACACTTATACAAGTTAAATGTTAACATTTAATAACTCAATTTAACTATGGTAAAAATACAGTTACAGGCCTTAAATCGAGCCTACAGGGCCCTAAAAAGACTTTAGAAACATTCAGCGATCATTTTGAAACAAAATATAAAAGTTTGGAAATTTTGAAAAATTTTAGAAATAGGGGTCACACGGCTGTGTGACATAGCCCAGACCGTGTGGGTATTCGAAGTATGAGACACATGGCCATGTCCCAGCCCGTGTGTCTACCTATGTGGGTATTCAAAATAGGGCCACGTTATTATGTCCCAGCCCTTGTGCTAGACTGTGTGTGCATTCGAAGTTTGGTCATATGGTCGTGTTGCCAGGACATGTAACTCTCTATCACCGTGTGGTTCATCCTGCACCTAAAATTTAAATGACATACGGCTATGTGATAGGCCGTGTGCTCCATTTTTAACCCCTAATGCAAGTCAAAACAAGCACTAATTCTTACACACCAAGACACACCATACCTACCTTATTTCATATGGCTAAAAACATATTCAAACACACACCAGAAGTGTCAAATCTCACATCCTATGTGCCTAACCAATATGCCCTCAATTGGCACCACAATTCATACACCAAATCAATTCAAGAACAAAGTTACAATTCCACACCTTAAACACATAACATTTATACCAAAAAGACCATTTCATTCTCAAACTACACCACCATAACTTTCCACTTTAAAAACATAACCAAAATGACCATAACCGTATAAGTTTAAACATTTACAAGCCAAAACAAACCATATATACGAGTAGATACTAGCAAGACCAAAGAACACCATATTGGCAAGCTAGCCTAAAACACCTATTACATGCCATTTATAACCTTGAACCAAGGTAACCAAAAAACTACCAAAATGATAGAGGGATAGAGTGATCATGCTTTGACGAGATTCCAATTGATCAAGCTTTTCAATGATCTACAAAACAAAGGAAACAACTATATAAGCAACTAATGCTTAGTAAGCTCATATAACATAAACTTAAACTTACCAAATATATATACATGATTAAACCATTCAAGCATTGCTCATATCCATATGTATGCATTTCTTTCCTATTTACACCACCTTACAAAGTTAGTAGATGTATTAAAAAGCATACCAAATCAATTGAACATGAAACATATCACAATAAGGAGTTAAATATATATACATGATTAAACCATTCAAGTATTGTTAATATCCATATGTATACATGTATCAACATTTTCATTTCATGTTTCCATAACATATCTCATTTCATATATATACATATCTATTCAATTAAAACTTTAATCACCGGCTGAAACAAATAGAATATTGTCAGATACTCGAGAATTCTCACACAAAGTGTGTCTGTACATGTAACTGTAACCATTTATGAAATGCTCACACGAGCTATGACATGGGTCCGCTTACACAAGCTATTGGTCAGGATGTAAGCTACCCGATGTTGTTCACACGAGCTGTGGAGAATCCGCAACAAATGCAGGACCTCAGCCATCGATAGGACATCCAAGGCCTGCACCCGAAACTGTATAATCTCTAATGACATGTCATTTGTATCCTGAGTATCCATAAGGCTCAAAGGGGACATTTTTCCATATGAATAATTTAACTTCTTTCCATAAAATCATTTCATATAAATACAACCATGAATCTCACATTTTTCACTTATGTTCAAAAGTTGAATAAACATTACAATTACATCCAAAACAACTAGTTAATAGTTTATATTCAATATGAGTTGTTCAAGGTATAATATTAATTAATACGCTATTTCAAAATAAAAAATTAACTAGTTTACCATTATACAAACTTACCTCGACTAACATGCGTAAAAGTAAAACCTATGACTAATCTGACACCTTAGCTTTTCCTCGATTCAAGTTCGGTTGATTCGTTTCTTGATCTAAATAGTAACTTAACTCAATTAAACAATTCAAATAGCTTAAAACAATTAATTCAAACCTATAACCCACTTTAATATGAATTTATGAAATTATTCCTAATATTTTAAATTTTATGCAATTTAGTACTTAAAATCTAAACTTGTAAAGCAACCACTTTTAATTAAAAGCCATACTAGCCGATTTTTAATAGGTTCACAAACAGCCCATAACTTTCACTATTTCACCCAATATTCATTGAATTTTACTATTTAAACAATTTAATCCCTAAACATTGAACTCACTAAAAATCACTTATAAAAATGAGTTTATTCATCTACCAAGCTTAATATTCTATCAACCAAATTCAAAACACATTCACATCATTAATGATATGTCCTTAGAATGTTAACAATTTTACAAATTTACCTTCGAGTTGGCTAGATTAAGTTAAAACGATCACAAAAACATAAAAATCATAAAAAAAATGGGGATAAAAAACATACCATGCACCAAAGACAAGCTTGGTCAAATGATTTTTCACTTAAAAATGGTGGTTTCGACAAACAAAAGGAAAAATGAAGATGATGATAGCTAATTTCTTATTTTCTTATGTTATTTATTATTAAATTACCTTTTTAACCTTAATAATTTAATTAATAAACAACAATTCTTTGCCCATAAATGTCCACTGCACATTTATATAGTTTAATTACCATCTACGTCCATTACATTACATTTCCTTAACCATTTAACTCATTTAACTAATAGAAACTCACTTTTACAACCTTTACAATTTAGTCCTTTTTAATTAATTAACTAACTAAACATTAAAACTTTTTAACCAAATTTTATACGACCTAATATAACACTATAAAATTAAATAAATAATAAAAGACAGACTTCCTCGTCAGAATCGTGATCTCGAAATCACATTTTCTGACACCACTGAAAATGGGCTTTTACAATATATCCCAATTAAATAAAAAATAACGTGGAACTTTATAAGGGGAGCCGTGAATAACAAATAACAATTTTATTACTAGCACATTAATCGTATTTGTTGTGTGATCATTTCCTGTAATCAAAGAACTCATTTAAATATCTACAGTTTCAAAAAAGAAAATAAAGTTTAAACATTTTCACTCATTAACTAAACACATAAATATAATACTAAAGCATGGAAATCATAATAATAATAATAATATCTCATAATAATATATACAAAAACATGCAAAACACAATAATATCACATAATTGTTTTTATTCCTATACATACAAAAAAATAAAAAATTGTTTTATTAAAAAAATGGTCATTATAAAAATAAAATTATTTTTTATTGTACATAAAAAATTTAACATGCAATCTCTAAATAATTCAAATAACATTAAATAATAAAATTTCAACACAAAAAATATTAAAAATATAAAAATTCAATGTTAAAAATCTCAAACAAATTATAATTACATAAAAAACCCTAAAAATTAGAAAATATCACATTTTGGGCCATACCATTTCAGTATTTAATAATTTTTTTATACTAGTTAAGTAAATAACAAATAAATAATATTTTAAAAAATAACATACCTATTGTAACACCCCTCATCCGTACTCAACTCTAGAATAGGGTTACGGAGTATCACCGAACTTACAAAACAATTAAACAACATTTAGCATACATAATATCCTTTCATACATTCATTATTCAAACTCAATCAAATTGTCCCTAATAAGAGCCTACGACGCCCTACATATACATTGAGAGTGGTTCAAGACTAAACCGAAAACTTAAGAAACTTTTGTGAACTTGGAAAATTTTTCTCAAAATAGGGGACACATGCCCGTGTGGCCAGGCCGTGTGTCTCACAACGCTATTAGACACACCCACGTCACAGGCCGTGTGGACCTTCGAAATGGGAGCACATGGTCGTGTCTCAGTCTGTGTCCTACCTCGTGTAACTCTCTGACTTGGGTCACATGGCTAATACACACGCCCGTGTGGCCAGCGCGTGTGCCTTAAAAATAGCCACACATGCCTGTGTGCCAGGCCGTATGCTAGGCCCTGCCAAACCTGTAGGGTATACTGACTTATACCATATGGCCAAGTCACTCGCTCGTTTGTGAGACCGTATGGAGCATACTAACTTGATTTAATTTTCAACACTAGGGGGCGCACAGCCGTGTAACATGACCGTGTGTCACACACGGTTGAGACACATGCTCCTGTTTCTACCCATGTGGACATAAATTAGGCTATTTATCAAGCCGATTTTCCACTCCATTTGGTACACACCTTCACCTATACATATGGCACCAAAACAAAGCATAATAGACAACCTAAAATTACCAACTCAAACATAATTCCTACCATTTCATCTAAGCACTTCTTAGCCTAAACCTCAATCACAAAGATTATCAATTCATGAACCATTTCCAAGTAACATAAAACACATTACAAAATGGTATTAGCACATCTAAAAACATTTACCTAACCTATATCATTATGATCCAATTCACAAGCATGATACTAATTCCAGAAACCTCATAATATAATCCATTAGCACACTTATATATACATAACCGATCTAGCCAAATTAAGCCAAGTCTCACAACTATATATATATACAAACCAAAAAATAACCATTCACAAGCCATCTCAAATAGCAAAACTCACTACCAAAATATAACCAACATGACCAATATCCTATACATGCCATATGATCAAACCATAAGCTCAAAAGTAACAAAGTGATGGTTGGATAGTCTGATGTAGTCTCAGACAATCCTCGAATCTGAGCTAGCTTTGGAATTACTATAAGACATGGAAAATAAACAAAGTAAGCTTTATAGCTTAGTAAGAAGTAAGCTTTATAGCTTAGTAAGCTCGTATGATATAAACTTAACTAATCACAAATACACTATTCATCAATTTAAACATATTAACATGAAATTCATGATTACCAACAATTCGCTCACATGCTTATTCATACAATTATATGCAACTTCATAACTTCTTTGATTAAAAGCTCATACTACGCATGCACATACATGTACCAATGCATAACAAGCTCATACATATTCAGAATACCATTGAATACTCGATATCTTGCACGCTAAGTGTCGTACATAGTCGAAGCTATCTCAAATCGCACACTAAGTGCGATATATAGCCAAGCTCTCTCGATCTCACAAACTAAGTGCCATATATAGCCAAAGCTATCTTGATCTCGCACACTAAGTGCCATATATAGCCAAAGCTATGTCGAATCGCACACTAAGTGCCACATATAGCTAATTTGTCGTCGAACATGATAGTAGTCCCGTATATACAATTTATGCTATATCAAAGCATTAAGAACATAATTATAACCATACTTATTACATACGAACTTACCTCAGATATTAAAACGACGAATTGAGTCTATTAGTCGATAACTTTCATTTTTCCTCAATCCTGATCCGAATTCCGTTTTTCTTTATCTAAATATATTCAAAATTAACTCACTTAATCAACTATTTAATCAATTCAGTCCAAAATAGACATTAGGGCTATTTTACACATTTGCCCTTAAACTTTCACATTTTCACAATTTAGTCCTTATTTAATAAAATCACAAATTAATGAAATTCCAATTATACCCATGCTAGCCAAATTACCATAATGCCCCTAGCAGCCCATAATTTTCATTTATTTCACATTTTAATCACACATTTTTCACATTTCAAAATTTAGCCCCTAATTTGTATTTTCACTAAAATTCACTTAACAAAACTTGTTTATATATCAACAAGCATTCATTAGCTATCAAGAAACTCCAAAATACACATGCATTCAACAATGGAATCATTCAAAATCTTTAACAGTTTTGTAAAATAATCCCTGGGCTAGCTAGTACTAGTTGCAACGATCACAAAAACATAAAAATCATTAAAAATGGAACAAAATTTACTCATCAATTGAGCTTTCAAAGTAGCCAAAACCTAGCTCATTCCCTTGGATTTTAGTCTTTTAATTTGCAATGGAAGAATTGGTAATGGAAGATGATACAAAATTTTGTTTTATTTTAATTAACTTTTAATTTCCAAATTACATAAATAACCTTATTAATTAAACATAAAAATCACTTAAACAATGTCCAAGAATGTCCACTTACATTATAAATGGACTAATTACAACATAAGGACCTCTATTTTAATAATCCATAACTATTTAATACCTTTAACTATTAGGACAGCACTTTTGCACTTTACGCGATTTAGTCCTTTTTATCAAATTGACTAACCAAACAATAAATTTATTAACGAAATTTTTACACAAACATAATATCATGCTGTAAATATTAAAATAATAATAAAATAATTATTTCAAATTTGGATTTGTGGTTCCAAAACCACTGTTCCGATTTGACCAAAAATGGGCTATTACAACTCTCTCCCCTTAGGGATTTTGATCCCCGAAAATCTTACCAATGAATAAATTAGGGTACTATTTTCTCATAGCTTCCTCAATCTCCCACGTAAGCTCTTCGACTCCATGATGTTGCCAAAGTACTTTCATGAGAGCTCTACTTTTATTTCTCAACTGTTTAACCTTCGGTGTTACAATTCTGATTGGTTCTTCGTTGTAGTCGTATCGGGTTGAATCACAATTTTTGAAAGAGAAATTACATGGGATGGATCAGATTTATATGAGCACAAAATCGATACGTGGAACACATTATGAATCTTTTCCAACTCAGTCAGTAAAGCTAGACGATATGCCATTGGCCCTATTCTTTCAATAATCTCATACGGCCCGATGAAAGGCTGACTTAATTTACCTTTGCGACCAAAACAAAATATTTTCTTCCACGGAAATACTTTCAAAAACACTTTATCACCGATCTAAAATTCAATGTCTTTTTGTTTCAAATACGCGTATGATTTCTGACGATCTGGAGCTACTTTCAAACAATCGCAAATTACTTTCACTTTTTCTTTGATTTCTCTAATCAAATTAACCCCGTGAATTTGTTTCTCACTAAGCTCGGTCCAATACAATGGAGTTCAAAATTTGCGACAATACAAAGCTTCATACGGTGCCATCTTTATGCTAGTCTGAATGCTGTTATTATACGCGAATTCAACTAACAAAAAATATTTCTTCCAGTTACCTTCAAACTCTAAAACACAACATCAGAGCATATCTTTGAGGATTTGAATTACTCGTTCAAATTGTCTGTCAGTTTGTGGATAAAAAGCTGTACTAAAATTCAATTTCGTACCCAAATCTTCTTGTAATTTCTTCCAAAACCGCAACGTAAATCTCGAACCCTATCTGAAATAATCGGAACTGGCAACCGTGCAATCTAATTGTAACACCCCTTATTCGAGTTCAATGCCGGAACAGGATATGAGGTGTTACCGGACTTAAATACATACATACAAACATTTTCGGGTCATGAAATTTTGCTTGATTTTTAAAACTTTCAAACTTCCTCTAAACGACCCTAATATACACCAACGAGGCCCAAAACCCACTTTGGAAGTGGTTCGGGAATAAACTAAACTTTTCAGAAAACTTTGAAAAATTCTAAAGCAGACAGGGGCACACGCCCGTGTGAAAGGGTGACACGCTCGTGCGTCTTCTTAACATAACCATGTTGAAGGCCTGTGTGGCTCACACGGCCTGAACATATTGGAACACGCCCATATCCCTAACTCGTACAAATTTATTTCTCAATTCGAACCTATAGGGGTTTTCACACGGCTTGGCACACGCCCGTGTCCATGACCCGTGTCCCCCACATGGGCATGACATGCCCATGTCTCAGCCCGTGTACAAAAACCTTGACATTTTGTTTCTGACGTCAGCAACCCTTTAAGGGAACATGGCAATGATACACACCTGTGTACTAGGTCGTGTCCTTCACACGGTTGGGACACACGACCGTGTCTCCTCTCGTGTGGTTACTATTAGGCATTCTGTTTTGCCCAATTTAGGTGCAGGGGACACACGGCCTGACTACACGCCTATGGGGTAGACCGTATGTCACACCCGGTCTAGACACACACTTGTGTGTCTGCTCGTGTGGACAAAAAAAAGGCTATCTACCCAGAATTTTTGCCACCTTCACTTGCACCAACCTACACAACATCAAACATATCCAATCCAAGCATAAACACACATAACCAAAATAGCCACAACCATGAGAATTTTCATTAAATGCATTTAATATCAAAGGCCTATACAAAATGAACATCACATCCATATGAGCTGACACTTGTGGCTAAACTAACATGACACTAAACAAAAATACCAAGTCTCTATACATGCCACACTCAAAACATTTAAACTAGTTATACCAAAAGCTTCAGGTGATAGTGTGATCGATGCCTCCAACTCCCTTGATTCCCGATGCTAGTTTGTCAGCTCTATAAGAAAATGGAAAAGAGAGGGAGTAAGCATAAAGCTTAGTGAGTTACAAGTAAATAATTAACAACATCAACCATGCATCTTTAAACACATAGCATATTATAAACCAGCACAACATTCTTGATTTAACAATGGTAGATTTACTATATGTTTACCCATCACAAGTATAAGCCAAAAATTACAAGATCATCCCGAAATCATTCTCATAGACAGAACTTACTCAATTTCATCCTTACCATTAAGCCATCATAACTCATGAGTCTTGAGTAAGAACTTGTACCACCCACAACATGATTATATCTATTCATATATCTATCATAAGCTTTAAATAACCCGTGGAACCATTTGGAATACTAAAGGATATCCGATAAGATGCGCACAATAGGGTAAAATGTCGATGCCATGTCTTAGACATGTTCTCACATGTCGAGGCTGATGCCATGTCCCAGACATGGTCTTACACCAGCTCTCATCTCAGTACCGATGCCATGTTCCAAACAAGGTCTTACACTGGCTCACGTATCGAGGCCAAAGCCGCGTCCTAGACATGGCCTTACACTAGCTCTTGCATAAATGCCAATGCCATGTTCCAAACATGGTCTTACACTGGCTCACATATCAAGACCGATGCCATGTTCCAAACATGGTCTTACGCTGGCTCACATACCCTAGTATCATGGCATGGATATCTGATCTATTCCTACGGTTCAACTGGGAATTTCACTACATCAAATATCATCATGTATACTTGTAACAAAATCGAACATTTCTTGCAATGTTAAAAATTTAATGCGCAATAACAATATAACTGTAATATTTACGTGTAACTTACCTCGGTATACAAAAAGTGGGTGACTAGATTGAATTAGTCTACTAGTTTGGTCTTCCCCCGGTCTAGGTCCGAATTTCGTATTTCTTGATTTAAAATGATAAAATTCACTAATTTAATCATCACATTAATTAAGACATTTCATATTTCATATTTTGGCACAATGACCATTTTGCCCTTAGACTTCCACAAAATTACAATTTTACCTTTAGGCTCGTAAAATGATTTTCATCGAATTTCCACATTAATCAAGACTAGCTGAAACTACTTTAAGACTATACCATCTCACAAATTTAATTATTTCACACATTTTCAACCTATTTTAGAAACTTCACAAAATAGTCTTCTTCGGTGTTTTCACGAAAACCGCTTTCACAAAAGTTGTTTATTTAATAACCAAGATTCATTTTCTTCCATAGAATTTCAGCAAACAACATGAGTACTTATTTGGCAACACCCTAGTCTCTAAACCATTTTGCAAAATAGTCCCCCCCATTAGTCAGCTTATGCTACAAGGGTCCCAAAAGTATAAAAATCATCAAGAAAGACCATTAAAATCACTTACTAGCAAGAGTAAAGAGTGGCTGAAATTTTAAAGCTCCAAAACCCCTAAAATGGCTGATATTTTTAGTGGTGAAGAGAAGAAATGAAAAAGATGATAGCTAGTCTTTAGTTTTACTATTATTTTTATCCATTTAGTCACCTAACATTTGACCATCCCTTGAATTAAGACTCCATGTCCAGCCACTAATATTTTATTGGTCTATTTACTCAATAAGGAGCTCTGTAACAGCCAGATTTTGGGCCTAGTCAGAATAGTGGTTTCGAAACCACTATTCTGAGGCTGAAGAAAATTATTTTGATGTTATTTTATGTGTTATAATATAATTTTATAAGTGCATGTAAATTTTGGTTAGTTAATTTTAGCGATTTCTAGTCCAATTTCGAAAAAGGACTAAATCACATAAAAGTAAAAGTTGTGTTTTGATACCTAAGGTGTTAAATTTCTTTGTGTCTAAAGTTGGGGGACTTTAAAGTGAAATTAGACCCATAAATAAAGCATGACGGGTCATGGGGGACAAAAATTATTGAAAAGTCAAAATTAGGTGAAATTTGGTCACCAATTTTGACTAGTTTTATTATTAACAAATCAAAAAGAAAAAGCTATCATTTTTCTCTTCTCCTCCACCAAAATATGCGGCAAAGAAAGGGTTTTGAGAGCTTAAAACTTTCAGACACTTATTTTCTCTTCTAGTAAGTGATTTTAATGCTTTTTCTTGAAATTTTTTACATTTTTGGAACCCCTAAAGCATGAGCTTTCATATGAAGGGACTATTTTGCAAAATGATTGAGAGTCTAGAGTTTTTCCATGAAAGTATGTGTTGTTTTCTGAGTTTTTATGGAAGAATATGAGTCTTGGTAGTGTTATAAAAACTTTTTGTGAAGGAAGATTTCATCAAAACTTCTAAAAAAGGGGATATTTGCAAAGTAGTATAATAAGTGTAAGTGTATGAAATTGTTGATATTGTGAGTTGCTATAGTTATGAAAATGGTTCATCTAGTCTTATAGAGTAAATAAATTGAATAAAAATCTTCTTTCGAGCCTAGGGGCAATTTGGTAACTTTGGCAAAATATAGGGGCAAAATTGTAAATTTTTCCAAAGTGTGTCAATAGACTAATCTGATTAGTAAATTGTTTTAATTAGCTAAATGTGATGTTTTATATGTTGAAAAATGCGATTTGGGCCTAGAACGGGGAAAATCAATTTATGGATGATTACGTCTTTTTCACCTTTGTGGTATCGAGGTAAGTTCGTATGTAAACAATACCATGCTATACATGTATTTAAATGTTATCATTACATGAATTGTATAAATATTAAGTTTATGTGATTAATAGAAATATGATAAGACAAAGCCTTAGTAGACGAGGAAAAATCCCATTTGAACTTTAGGAATAGAATAGGATACGAGTGACATGTCACTACGAATTATGAGTCTAGACGACTAGCTCGAGAGTGAGCATTTAAATGTCATGAGATATGAGGTAGTTTTAGCAACAATTGAGGCACTTATGTGCAAAGGCTTTTCCGAGTATCCAATTAGTATTCCAAGCGTTTAACGGGTAATCCGAGGAAAGAGTTGATGATTATCCCAATGAGGTAAGTCATTGATGAGTATGCACTTGAGTTATGTTACGAGTTGTACAGGTATGTACACTAAGCCTATGAGAATGCCTTGGTATGTGAATGATCTATGATGCATAAATATGTGTCCTTACCATGATGGATGAAATGATGTTATATTAATTTTGTGAACAATGATCATGAATAACTTAGCCTTGATAGATTTGAGTTACTGCAGTAGTGTAATTTGAAAATACACTAAAACTAGTGGAAAATTAGTTAGAAGTTGAATAAAATATGGGAATAAAGATTATTTAGTCTAGTTTCTTATAAAAGAAACCGTGTAAGCAAAAGAATTTCCTATAATGAGATATTTGAAGTTGTGTAGGACAGAGTTAGAATGACTTCAAGATCCCCTGTTCTGATTTGAGAAAATCATTATAAATTGTAAAAAATGGTTATGAGTTATGATTTATATTTTTATAAATCTTTAATGAGGCTAGTTGCAATAAAAATAAACGAGAACATTATTCGAGTCCTGTGCTATGAGATATTTGAACTTTAGTGCAGAAGGGTCGGAACTACCAGACAGTGAATCAGGGGTAACTTTGAGGAGTAAACTATACTAATTGGCTAAACAAAAAATTCTGGACATTTTATAGTAGAAAGGTACATGATTCTAATTTTATGGAAAATTAACGAAACTTAATTTAGAGTTTCGTAGGTCCAGATATAAATAATTTAGTGACTATTGCTCAGGAAGATAGCTTGTTATGAACTTCAGAATATGTTGTAAACATTGATAAAACATGTTAATGAGTTGCTTATTGTTTTCATATGAACTTACTAAGTGTAAAGCTTACCCCCTTTCTTTCCCATGTTCCTTAGGGTTGCCAGGTTAGCTCGGGTTGAGGCCATCAGAGATATTATCACGCTGTCGAGTTAACGCTATCGGCGTAAGTAAATCCTAGTGTTCCGAGTCTATGGCATGTATAGGGTTTTAGTGTTGAGTATGTGATACTATGATTCAGCCAAAGGCATTGGCTTGTTATTAAGGTAGTATGTATTCATGTAAATTGGCTTATGTCGGCTAATGACGTTATGGGTCTATATGATTATTCTTATGCATGTATGTTATTATCTCTTGTGATGTGGCTTACAACATGTATGCCTAGAATTGAATTGAGATTCATTGATGAGTTAGTAACTGATGCAAGATTAAGTGATTAGTAAATTGTTAATAATGCCTCTTAAATGGTTTGTGGATATGATTATGCATGCTTAATGATGGACATGAGGTTTGTGACGTAATGATAGTTATGACAAGTATGTGGTAATGATGTGAGTAAATTCTATGATATTTATTGCTTAATAAATTAACATGAGCATAAATTGTTTGTAAATGTCTAAGACCTCATTTATGCCATGTTGTATGTTATTGGATAAGTATGTGTGCATATGTTGTGAGGGTGACAAATGGCTTGGAAAATAGCCTTATAATTATCTATACGGGTAGACACATAGGCGTGTGTCTAGACCGTGTGTCCCAAACGGTCTGCCCCTATGGGCGTGTACCATGGCCGTGTTTTAAAGTTAGTGTTGCACACGAGCTAAGGGCACGGGCGTGTCCCAAGCCACACGGGCGTGTGTGACTACACGATCTATACCCACACGGGTGTGTGGAGCCTTAAAGCATGAAATTTTTCAAGTTTTTCTTAAGTTCTTGGTTCAGTCTCGAACCGCCTCTAATGCATGTTTTGGGCATCGTGAGCCCGTTTAAGGGACAAAATGTAAGTGAAATGAAAATTTTTAAATTGATCAAAATTTTACGACCCCGTTTTATATAGTTGGTTAAGTTTAAGTCAGGTAACACCTCGAACCCTGTCCCGACATCAAATATGGGCGATAGTGTTACATTTAGTGGTATCAAAGCATGGTTTAGTCGATTCACGAACTAACCTAGCGTAAGAGAGTCTAGCTATACATGTCATAGTATTACTCGTGATAGTGTGATATCTTCTGGCCCTAACAAAACTGTTGGTTAAGACAGGAATAAGTCCCAACTGAACAAATCTTGATAGAGATAAGAGTAAGGTTGAGATTATTGAATCATACTTGTGATAAGCTGAAAATGGGAAAGGTATGAAAAAAAATTCATGATTTTTACCTGAACTAGTATTCATTATGTGATACTCTTGAGTTAAAGAATGTGAAATATTGGAATAAAACAAAGTTAAGTTATGAAATAGCTCTTTTATGCATGTTAGTATTCATACGATGTTAAATGTCCAACTTAATTGGCCAAGTGTTTATAAAAAAAATTCGCTTGAAATGACAGAATATATGTATGAATGCTTTTATTGCATGATTAATAATCAGTATATACATGAGGTTGACATTTATGTCTAGATTAATGAAATCAAGATGTCGTAATGTTATGCTTTATAATTTCAGTTATAGAATCATAAATGTCACAATAGCATGAAAGTTGTAATGAAAGATCAAATTGGGTGGAACGTAGGGAATGAGTACTATCGTTCACTAATGAATTGACGAGAAAGACCATGGTTGGACCATGGCAGTACATGAGATTTGTGTGCCAGTGTAAGACATGTCTGGGACATGCATCAGCCACATTATGATAGCCAGTGTAGGACCATGTCTGGGACATGGCATTGGCATTGAGACGAGGGCTAGTGTAAGACATGTCTGGGACATGCATCAGCCACATTATGAGAGCCAGTGTAAGACATGTTTGGGATATGCATCGGCCTCGAGATGTTAGCCGACATGTCTGGGACATGCGTCAGCTACGAGAGATGTGCTAGTGTAAGACATGTCTGGGACATGCATCGGCATGGTTACATGTGTCAGTGTAAGACCTGTTTGGGACACAGCATCGACACAGATGGACGAGATCTAGTACAAGACCATAGTTGGACTATGGCATCAAGTAAACGATGTACTCAAAATCGTAAGACGTTCTCCAATTTGATAAATACTGGCAAGTGATTAAGACTAAATGTGGGAACTTGATAAGACATTAATAGTAATTTGGGTAAAAGAAATGAAAGCTTGAGTTGTGATAAATTCACTTATGTTTAGCTAATATTCACATGAAATAAAGTTGCATGTATTACTGAGATATGTGAAAATGTGTTTATAATAAGTTGGAAATTTGAAATGTTTGAATCAATGCGCGTAATGCTATGTTGCTATTGAATATGTATTTGCTTGAGAGTCAAAAGTTTAGAGGCTTTACAATCTCCGCCCCATTACCAGAATAGAGTTATACAATGAGATTCTCGAGAGATATGTTGCATAAGCTTGCAAAAGTGAAACTAAAGAGTACAATAATGGAATAGTATGGGATTAGTGAAGACAGAATTAGTTAGAGGAATAATGTCGGACTTGCACAGATGTCTGAGTATGTAGGATTCAATTAAATAAAAATTATGGCTATCTTTCTCTTCTAGGATTCAATTAAATAAAAATTATGGCTATCTTTCTCTTCTAAGTATTCTATATTTTCCTCTATTCTGGGAAATACGTATGGTTATCCCTTTCGAATGGGAATTCCGTCGTATGAGGATGCTAGTGACTGTGACATTAGATGAAAAGCTCTATTGGTCCAGTTAGTTATGATCAACATTTCTCCATCTCTTCAGGCTTCGATTCTGATATATTGTAATGAAGTTGATAGTAAAAATCTATGTGAGATTATTCTGATGTTCTGTGACAGCCCTAAAGTGACCCTAGTCGGAAAGTGGTTTCGGGACCGCTAAACCGAGTCACCAAATTATTTGAATATGATATTTATTGTCTAAAATATGTGAATATGAATGTGTGAAAATTTTAAGCTTCGATTTAGTCAATTGCATGTGAATTCAGCTAATAGGACTTATGTGTGACACTTTTGAAATGTGATAGGTTAATCTATAAGGATCTATTAGTGAATGTACTCAAAAGGGTGGACTTGCATGTCAATTTCCCCACTTAATTAATAGTGGCCGGCCATGACAAGGAAGGTGGACAAAATGTTATGGGTAAAACATGTCATAAACATGTTATGTTAGTGATTTATGTTAGGAAAAATAAAATAAGGAGTATGGGCAATAAAATAATAATGGGAAGGTAAATGATGAGGAAAAAAAAAGGAAAGAAAAAAAAAAGCTCTCATGTTGTTCTTGGCCGAATAAAAGAAAGAAAAGAATGAAATAGAGCTTTGAGAAAATCGGCTATGGTGGGTTGCTAGACTAAGGTATGTTTAATGTTGCTTTGAAAGTTCATACATCCCTTGGATGATTAGTCTAAATTCTAACTATCTCATGGATGGATTTGGGGTTATTAGAGAGTTAGTATTCGACTAAGAGGCTTCAAAAGTTTTGGTTGAAGCCTTGATACTATTAGCATGTTAGCTATATGGATGTGTTATGATGCTTGAGGTGTTAGATAAATTTGAACTCATCACCAAGTTCTTTAAGCAACCCAAGTTAAAAGTTTCGGTATTGAGGTATCTTGAGCATTCGGCCATGGTAGGAAGTAGAAGAAAAATATGGTTGTTGTTAGATGAAGTAGAGTCTAACAAATGAGCACATATGTGCATTAGTTGCTAGATGGAGAAGAATCAGCTAGCAAGTTGTGTGCTAAGGCCGAATATAATTTTGAACATTATTGAGTAATGTATGTGTTTTGGAATTGATGGAATGGAGAGTATGCTTAAATTGTGTTATGAACAATTATATGTTAAATCAAGGTTTGCTAAGCTAGCTATTAAGGTGAAGTGCAAATGTTAGTATTTGATTTCTAGTGTATAAATGTGTATTAGCCGAGTTTTGAACTTGAAACAAAATGGTATTTAGTCAATACAAGTGACCATATTTGTAGAATGTATTAAGTATACAATCGGCCTCAACATAGACATGCATATTCGGCCACATGAATGAGTACATAGGTTGATGTGTATGTTCGGCCATATGTAAGCATATTGATGGCTTTATCTTGACTTAGAAAATTCGGCTAAGGAGAATATTGGCTAATATGTTGAATTTGATTCGTGATTTCATACATATATGACTCTAATGCCTAATATATAAGGGCTAAGAACCTTGAATTCCTCTTTGATGTTCAAACTGATTAAATCAATTTATTTGTTAATATTAAGCTCAAGAGCAAAGGGGAACTAAATCTGATAGAGGAAAGGAAAAGGTGATCGAATAGCCGTTGAAATCGTTCAACAGCATCCGAGGTAAGTTTTCGAGTAATGAAACTTAGTTTACGATTTGATTAAGTCATGACGTATAATCATAACTAATATACAGTGATATAATGATTCTACTTGAATTATATGTTGTGTTAATTAGTCTATACGTATGACGGGTAGCCGTATGTGCATAGACATCATGTCACAAAGCAAACCAAATCATGTTGTTTTGTATGTGGCTATTGAGCCGAAAATGGGAATGCTTAATGATTGACTTGTGTTTGAATTCTAGTTATGAGAATGAAATAAAGATGTGTCATGATTTACTGATATGTGCATGAATATTCGGATGATAACCGGGCTAAGTCCCGAAGGCATTTGTGCTAGTGACTAATTCTGGGTTAAGTCCCGAATAAATTTGTGCGAACTACTATATCCGGGCTAAGTCCCGAAGGCATTTGTGCGAGTTACTATATCCGGGCTAAGTCCCGAAGGCATTTGTGCGAACTACTATATCCGGGCTAAGTCCCGAAGGCATTCGAGCGAGTAGCTATATCCGGTTAAATCCCGAACGTACTTGGTTTGGGAATGAGCGATCTTGCTGTAATAATTTCAATTGATATGCTCGTAAAATCCCAACGATGAGGTATGTTTCGTATATGCGTTGGATTAATTGATTCCTTTTAAATAGTATTCGCTCAGTCGATTAATAAGCTTCCGGCTTTTGGTTAAGTTGATTTCTTATGTATGAGTATAAGGGTTGGTAATGCGAAGTAGGTATGATTTTGAGAATGTGTGTATATGAAATTATCCGTTTAGTCATATGAATGCTATACTTCAATTGTGCCTAATTTCATTGTTCAAAACTTACTAAGCATTAAATGCTTACTCCGTTTCTTTGATTCTCTGTTTTATAGATTTTGGTTCGTCAGCTATCAGACTCGGGATTGTCTAAGTCAAAGTCGTCCACACTATCAAAGCCCTTTTGGTACACTTTTGGTTGAACTCTGAAATGGCATGTATAGGACTACCCTTTTTGTTGTTGGTCATGGACCCTTTTGGTTTTGTATAATTTTGATAGCCATGCGAAAATGGCTTATATATATTTTGAGTATAGCATTATAATTGTTTTGTATGTTGTTCATTGAGAGGTATGGAAATGTTTGGTAACGATTAACCAATGGAATGGTTAATCATGACCATTTTGGTGCTATGTATGACAAATTCTAGTTGATTCATGGAAAACCATGAAATAGGTAAAGTTTACCCTAAAAACAGATGCTGACAGCAGCAGTGGTGTGGATTTGAAAAATTACTAAAAATAGTAGAAATGGAATTAAATAGGGAATAAATTATGTAATCGAACCTTGATGAATCTATTTTCATATGAAAGTAACAAAACGATCATATGAGTTGTATTTTAAGATATATTTAAGATTTCGTAGAACAGGGCTAGAGCGATTTCTGGATCCCCTAATCTGATTTTGGAAATTCACTATAAATTAACCAGAGATAATTAGAAGTCATGCCATATATTTATAGATTCCTTTTTGAGTCTAGTTTCATTAGAAACAGACAGCATAAGTATTGAAGCCTTGTACAGGGAGATATCCAAGTCGTAATACATGAAGGTCGGAGTAGTCGAACCCTGAAACAGGGGAGACTTTAACTAATAAACTGTACTAATTGGCTCGACCAAAAATTCTAGAAAAAAATTTGTAGATGGACATATGAGTCTAATTTCTGGAAAAATTTACGGAATTCGTTTTCTAGTTTTGCAACTCGAGATATTATTTTTAAGGTGACAGTGACGCAGTTAGCCAGCTCGTCTAGAAATTTAAAAAATGGACTGTGCAAATAAGTAAATTAAGTCTGTTAACCCCACGTGTCCGACTCCGACAACTGTCTCGGGTATGGGGTGTTACAATTAAATTGGTATCAGAGCTACGGTTTAGTCGATTCTAGGACTACCGTAATACGTTTGGGTCTAGCTATACATGCCATTATGTGATTATTTGATAGTGTGGTGATTTCTGACAATTGAAATTGTGTTTATTTATAGTAATGGATCCCGATCCCAACCGAGCGGTAGCTGATGCTCTTTAGAGTGTAGCGCCTGCTCCCGCACAAGGGATGGCGCCGGCAGACTCTCAACCTATTGCTAGTAATCCGAATGATGAGGCTAGACAAGCTTTTTATAGCGTGATGAATGATTGGTTCAACCAATACATTCGAACTAATATGGTTGTTCCACAACCTCCATTCCCGACTAATACCACCCCCGCACCTACAATACCTCCGGTAACTGACCAAATAAGGTCAAATAAGCCCCCAGTTGACAGAATCTGAAAACACGGGGCTACTGAATTTAAAGCTACGGACAGCGATGATGCCGAGCAAGCTAAATTTTGGTTGGACAACACTATTCGGGTACTCGATGAGCTATCTTGCACACCCGATGAGTGCCTAAAGTGTACTATCTCCTTTCTACGTGATTTTGCCTACTATTGGTGGAATACGTTGACTTCTGTTGTGCCCAAAGAGCAAGTAACTTGGGAGTTTTTCCAAACCGAGTTTCGAAAAAAGTATATCAGTCAGAGATTCATGGATCAAAAACGGAAGGAATTTCTTGAACTTAAACAAGGTTCCATGTTGGTTACCGACTATGAACGAAAATTTGTGAGGCTTAGCCGGTACGCACGAGAATGCATTTTCTTAGAAGCCGTAATGTGTAAATGTTTCGAGGATGGCCTGAATGATGATATAAAGCTGTATGTTGGCATTTTGGAAATCTGAGAATTTGTGGTAATTGTCGAGCGAGCTTGCAAAGCCGAGGAGCTCAGTATGAAGAAAAAAAAGCTGATATGGGAGCAAAGGAGTTTCGGAAGAGGTCTTCGGGGAGGCCCTTTCAACAGTCATCGAAGAAATTTAGAGATGATTGGGGCCGATCTAGAGACACTTCAGGTTTTTCTAGACGAGACCGTGATCGACCCCCTGTGAGTGCACGAGTCACTTCGGTCGCCAGTGTTGGAAATGATCATCGTGACAGAACGGAGTGTCAGTGTTGTGGTAAATGGCATTCGGGGAGTTGTAGATTCCATGACCGCTCCTGTTACAAGTGCGGGTTAGCTGACCACTATATTAAAGATTGCCCGAGATTGTCTGAATAGAACGTAAATCAGAGTGGGAAACCTGGTGCTACTACTACTCGGGGTAGACCATCTAGGAATACGGGCAATGCTAGTGGTGGTCAGTGAGGATCTAGAGATGCTACAACCAGATCTGAGGCTCGTGCTCCTGCTAGAGCTTATGCTATACGCGCACGCGAGGATGCTTCTTCGCCAGATGTTATTACCGGTACTTTTACTCTCTTTGATACTAATGTGATTGCTTTGATTGACCCTGGTTCTACTCATTCTTATATATGTGAAACCTTAGTATCCAGTAAGACTTTACCTATTGAGTCTACTGAGTTCGTAATTCGGGTGTCAAATCCCTTGGGTCGTTACGTGCTTGTCGACAAAGTGTGTAAGAAATGTCCCCTAGTAATTCGAGGTTCCTGTTTTCCGGCGGACTTGATGCTTTTGTCGTTTGATGAATTTGATGTTATTATCGGTTTGGATTGGTTGACCGTGCATGATGCGGTTGTGAATTGCAAAAGCAAGACTATTGATTTGAGGTGCGCAAATAATGAGATAATCTGAGTTGAGTCTACTGTCTTGAATGGATTGCCAACAATAATATCCTCGATGTTAGCTCAAAAACATGTGAGAAAGGGGTGTGAAGCGTATCTTGCATACGTACTTTATAATAAAGAGCCAGAAAAGAAACTTGAATCTGTGCCGGTGGTTTGTGAATACCCGGATGTTTTTCCCGAAGAATTACCGAGTTTACCACCTGTTCGGGAGGTAGAGTTTGGTATTGAGCTTGTACCTGGGACTACGCCAATTTTGATAGCTCCGTATCGTATGGCACCAACCGAGTTAAAAGAGTTGAAAGCTCAGTTGCAAGAGTTGACGGATAGAGGTTTTACTCGACCAAGTTTCTCACCTTGGGGTGCACCAGTATTGTTTGTGAAAAAGAAGGACAGAACCATGAGGTTGTGCATCGACTATCGACAGCTAAATAAGGTGACAATAAAGAATAAATATCCGATACCGAGCATTGATGATTTGTTTGATCAACTAAAGGGAGCCTCAGTGTTTTCAAAGATAGATTTGAGATCGGGTTATTATCAGTTGCGAATTCGAGATTCGGATATACCCAAAACTGCTTTCAGAACGAGATACGATCACTACAAATTCTTAGTGATGCCGTTTGGGCTCACTAATGCCCCGCGGTATTTATGGATTTGATGAATCGGATTTTCAGACCGTATTTGGATCGGTTTGTAGTTGTGTTTATCGATGATATTTTGGTCTATTCGAGAAATGAAACCGATCATGCTGAACACCTGGGATTAGTGTTGCAAATTTTACGGGATAAGCAGTTATATGCTAAGTTCAGTAAGTGTTCTGGTTAAGAGAGGTTAGCTTCTTGGGTCATGTGGTATCTGCATCGGGTATTCGTGTTGACCCGAACAAAATTTCGGCCATACTTAACTGGAAGCCTCCGAGAAATATTACTGAGGTTTAGAGCTTTTTGGGACTTGTCGGTTACTACCGACAGTTTGTAAAAGGTTTCTCGATGATAGCCACACCAATGACGAAACTACTTCAGAAAGACGTTAAGTTTGAATGGACAGAAAAGTGTCAGAAAAGTTTCGATCAACCGAAAACTTATTTGACAGAAGCTCCAGTACTAGTGCAGCCCGAATCAGGCAAAGAGTTTGTCATTTATAGTGATGCATCCCTACTTGGGTTGGGTTGCGTATTGATACAAGAGGGTCGAGTTGTAGCTTATGCGTAGAGACAACTGAAGCCACATGAGAAAAATTATCCGACCCATGATCTCGAACTAGCTGCCATCGTATTCCCTTTGAAAATATGGCGACGCTACTTATTTGGTGAGAAGTACCATGTATATTCGGATCACAAAAGTCTCAAATATTTGATGACTCAAAGAGACTTGAATCTGTGACAAAGGCGTTGGCTTGAGTTGTTGAAAGATTATGAACTTGTCATTGATTATCACCCGGAAAGGCTAATGTGGTTGCGGATGCCTTAAGTCGTAAATCACTGTTTGCTTTACGAGCGATGAATGTACACTTGTCTGTTCTATCCGACAATGTGTTAGTGGCAGAATTAAAGGCCAAACCATTGTTGATTCATCAAGTTCGTGAAGCTCAGAAAGTCGATGACGAACTGGTTGCAAAACGGGCTCAATGTGTTTCGAATATGGAATCAGAGTATCAAATTGATGATGATGATTGTTTGAGGTTCAGAAGTTGTTTGTGTGTTCCAAGAAATCAGAACTCATTTCGATGATTATGAACGAAGCTCATTGTAGTCGAATGTCAATTCACCCAGGGAGTACGAAAATGTACAACGATCTGAGACGTCAGTTTTGGTGGCATGGTATGAAACGAGACATTTCCGATTTTGTTTCGAGGTGCTTAGTATGTCAGCAAGTGAAGGCGGAACATCAAGTGCCTACGGGTTTACTTCAGCCAATCATGATACCTGAATGGAAATGGGATCGAGTAACGATGGATTTTGTATCTGGGTTGCCAGTGTCGGCAAGTAAGAAAGATGCGATTTGGGTCGTTGTTGATAGACTGACTAGGTCGGCCCACTTTATCCCCGTACGCACGGATTTTTCAATGGATAAACTAGCTGAATTGTATGTTTCTCAGATTGTGAGATTACACGGGGTACCTATTTCTATCGTGTCGGATAGAGATCCGAGATTCACCTCACGATTTTGGAAGAAATTGCAAGAAGCTTTGGGTACCAAGTTGCACTTTAGCACCGCTTTTCACCCCCAAACTGATGGTCAATCCGAGCAGATAATTCAGATACTCGAGGATATGTTGGGATGCTTCATCCTTGAGTTTAGTGGTTCATGGAACGGTATCTACCTTTGATTGAGTTTTCTTACAACAATAGTTTTCAGTCAAGCATTAAGATGGCGCCTTACGAGGCTTTGTACGGTCGAAAATGCCATACGCCATTGTTTTGGACCGAGATCGATGAAAGTAAAATTTTTGGAGTTGATTTGATTAAAGATGCTGAGCATAAAGTAAAAATAATTCGTGAAAGTCTGAAGCAGCATCAGATCGTCAAAGTCGTACGCGGATTTGAAACGAAAGGACATTGAGTATCAGGTGGGAGATAAAGTGTTTCTTAAAGTTCGCCTTGGAAAAAGATACTCAGATTTGGCGTAGGGGCAAGTTGAGTCCGAGATTCATTGGCCATATGAAATCTCGAACGAGTTGGTCCAGTTGCATATAGGTTGCTTTTACCCCCTGAACTTGAAAGGATCCACAACTTTTTTCATGTTTCGATGCTTCGACGTTACCGATCTGATCCCTCGCACATAATAAGTCCCTCCGAGGTTGAAATTCAAACCGATATGAGTTATGAAGAAGAACCAATTTGTATCCTAGCTCGTGAAGTGAGAGAGTTGCGAAACAAAAAGGTTCCTTTAGTAAAAGTGTTATGGCTCAAACACGGATGGAAGAAGCTACTTGGGAACCCGAGAACTCTATGAAAGAACGATACCCAAACTTATTTACCGGTAAGATTTTCGGGGACGAAAATTTTTTAAGTGGGGAGAGTTGTGACAGCCTAAGTGACCCTAGTCGGAAAGCGGTTTCGGGACCGCTAAACCGAGTCACCAAATTATTTGAATATGATATTTATTGTCTAAAATATGTGAATATGAATGTGTGAAATTTTAAGCTTCGATTTAGTCGATTGCATGTGAATTCAGCTAATAGGACTTATGTGTGACACTTTTGAAATGTGATAGGTTAATCTATAAGGATCTATTAGTGCATGTACTCAAAAGGGTGGACTTGCATGTCAATTTCCCCACTTAATTAATAGTGGCCGGCCATGACAGGAAGGTGGACAAATGTTATGGGTAAAACATGTCATAAACATGTTATGTTAGTGATTTATGTTAGGAAAAATAAATAAGGAGTATGGGCAATAAAATAATAATGGGAAGGTAAATGATGAGGAAAAAAAAGGAAAGAAAAAAAAAGCTCTCATGTTGTTCTTGGCCGAATAGAAAAGAAGAATGAAATAGAGCTTTGAGAA